>NC_049985.1:197862-223247 GCF_000003815.2 Branchiostoma floridae | reverse complement strand
GTACGATCATCATAATCATCATCACGACCTAGCAAATTCCTGGGGGACACTTTTCGACATGGCATACCCACGAGGCGTGCGGGCCAATCAACGGGCCGGTAGTTCGGAGGATCATGCGTGCGCACTTGTCCCCAATGGTTCGCCTTTTCGCAGAGCCTTAACCCTGGCCTGCGGAGAGGAGGGTTGTTCCTATAAGATCCAAGTGTAGGATTAGTCAGTGCGTCACTCTGCAATAGCAACATCAACAATATCAACATCAACAGCATTTTTACAGACCAGGAGTGGATGTTGTGCGTTACCTGTACCTGTAGTATACATTGGCATCATCATCACATGTATTATTGTCACTCTCACATCCCTCATGCGGTTAGCCTCCGTCTCGCCACCACTGCGTCAGAGAAGCGGACAGAGCGGCTTGGCTTGGTTGCACAATGCTACGTAGTCCGGGGGCCTTAAAGTTAGGCCCTGTGTGTTAGATAGTAGGGTGTCTCCTAGAAATGTAGTATCACACCTATATATGGACACAGCCACACAGAGGATACGATCAGTGAGATTGTGGAGTAACATAATTTGGTATTCTGCATCACACTTGAGAGGAAGTCCCAGAGACCACGTGCCATGGTCCTAATGCTTGCTACGGCCATTCAACGCTCAGCCCGTAAGTTATGTGGCACTCAACTTTTTAATTTCGCTTTTGATTTGAAGGTTACGTTTTTGGGTGCAAATGTGTGTCAGTTTCTTTGTTTGTGGGCAACAGTCAGCCCTAAAGTTATGTGGCACTCAACTTTTTAATTTTACTTTTGTTTTGGAGGTTATGTTTTCGGGTGCGAGTTTGTATAGATTTGTTTCTTTACGGGCAACACATCACAGCAAGTCGAGGACGGATCTTGGTGATATTTGGTACAATGGTAGGGGTTGGTACAAGGAAGCAACAATTAGATTTTGGGCCCCTTATTGCCTTTCTTTGGTACTGCAGCGGAACGTCTCGTTTTGTTTTTTTCATGTTCAGGACAAGCTATGGTCATGATTCTCATTAGTAGACAGCCCTCTAGCAGCTTTGGTTGGAAATGCAGGGGGTGTTCCAGTTGCAGGTCTTGTACTTTTTTAATATTTTTTTTTTCTTTTCAATGAAATTTGTGTGGAAATGTATTGAACTCTCTTGTATTATTTCTAGCAATTTTTTTTTCCATTCTTTTGAAAGTTGTAATTTCAAAACCCTAAAATCTTCTAGTTTTTTGCAGTTTTGGAACAGCCTCAAAAGAAGTTAGTCATAATTGTAAGTTAACTCGTCTGATAAACCCATACAATTCCACTGTAGACAAGACTTCAACTACAAGTCTGCAGCGCACAAGTCTAACACCACTTTATTTTCAAAATCTTTCTGAACCTTAACAAAAACATGTATATAATGCAGACTATTTTCCCTCCCTTGACCCCAGTGATGCCACCCTTCCCCAAACTGACCTACATGTACATGTAACCGTAGTATATGGACACCCATGCAGTCTGGAATCTACAAATAGTAGTATATCTGGACACCCATGGAGTATGTCTACATCATATATAGCAGCTTTGGCGAAAAACAATCCCCCAAGCAGCTTCCATTGAGTGCCAATATCATCATGACAGCTTTGATTTCTATATTTGAAGTATTGCGCCACACCAAAGAGGTCAAATATCTAGCCACAAATCTGGAGCATCAGCGATCATCCACTGGGTTAACATGTGACCCTAGCGTAATCTGTCTGCATCTGCTGTTGGACATGAACTTGGCTTCGTTCCCAGTTTAAAACTGGGACAACTGTCAGCAACTTGAACTTGGTACTATCAGTAACAGAGCTCTCCCAAAGGAATCATTATCGAATACTCAGGCTACATATTTATGATCTCAACAACATGTTTTCAATGTTCAAGCCTAAAATTGTTATGTTGCTTGCGTCATCAAAATTTGTTGTGTTCCTTTTTCTACAGAGTTACTATAATTACATAGCATAGCACCCTCTCATATTGCTCTACATTTCTACGAAGAACCCTAACAAGACTTTGCAGGCAAGTCTTTTAATGAATATGTAATAGAATCGTGGTGCACATTTGCATGAATTTGCCATTTTGGTTTCAACCCTCCAAACATAAGTTCATTGATCAGCAAAGCAAAACCTTCATGTAAAAAATTTGTCAGAAACCCTCTGGCACTATCAGATCCTTTCCAGAACCATCTAAATATCGCATTACAAAACTGCTGCAAGACCAGAGGACCCTTGCTATCTGTCTTCCTTCCAACTGACCTTGGCTGCATTCCAAGGTCAGAGCTGACGTTCTGTCAACAACAAGACTTGGCACTGATGTCTTCCAAAATTGATAAAACTTAAGTGCATCATCACTTCTTGTTCCTCTAAACATCTTTGCATAGGATTGTGCAATACACTCTAGTTGTCACCAGAGTATCTGAAATTTAATCCCTTTAATGCACACATGAATATGAAATAATGAAAATCTGAGTCAACTGAACTTGACACCATCTTACAAGAATATGAAACCCTGCAATGCCATCATCTGTTTGTAGTCTTTCCATTTCACAACCATTTGAAGTCCATCGGTATAGTGAAAATTAAGACTTTCAAGTCATTATAAAAAGGAAAATCCAAAACTTCTGTGCCATCTGCTCAGCTACATTAACCTGACATCAGAGTCCGTTCTAGAACCATCAAATATCAAATTACAAAATAACTTCCAACCATGACACAGTTGTAAATCTGCCCTTCAAATGACCTTGGAACCACTCCCAGGTCATGACTGACATTCCATCAACAAGACTTTAAATCAATCCAACATTAGCATATCATTATGTCAATTAAGGTTAGGTTAAGATATAATATACACCAAATAGCAGCTACTCAAGCAACTAGATATGATGTTGGAAATGGTCAGACGTTTCAGTTAGCATATCATTTTCTTGTCTCTTAGTTTGAACATTGTTAGGATTCAATCATACACTCTCCCAAACTCGTAAAATCTGATCAGTTTAGTTCAAAGTCAGCATGAAGACATCCTGAAAATCTGTGCCATCCATACAGCTGCCAGGGTCCTTCCAGAACAATCTACAGTATCCTGTTACAAGGACACTGACTCACTGGCTATGTATATTAGGACATTGGGTTCACCCCAGGATATGTATAGCTTCCTTCTGAAGCAGGCTGTCCTAACATTGCTTCCATTTAATTCTGATCCGCTTGACCATAAATCGTACTGCATGAGTGTAAACAGAGTACTAAGCAAAACAATTTACTCTATCATTTACATGGCATATCTACAGCATTTCTAAATGTAGGTGCCCTTTGGAAAAAAAAATGTGCAACTTGAAATTGTTTTCAGACTACAAAACATTGGTTTCCTCTGTCTCAGACTGAGTCTGGCATGAAATTGTCTTAAACACACTGGGAATCATTTTATGTGCCATATCTTTTTACAAATGCCTTCACGTACAGGGCATTCATCCTTGAAATATATTCGTGATACTTTTAATTCCGGCTTAATCGTATTTATCAAGTTAAGGCGTCCTAATGATTCCCATAGCTTTGCAGGAGAAACTAGACATATTTCCTGTTTACTGCTAGAGTTGGGTGTCTTCCAAATAGACAGCTAAGAATAAGAGTTGGATTTCTTCCAATTGAGCTGCTTTCTGGTGCAGACTTGTTATATGTACATGTATAATGTCATGTAAACAAGTAGAAGTTCAAATACCATTCTCGCACTTGAGACAAAGGTTCAGGGCTCTCTTCTAGGTCCTTCATCTTTCCCTTAGTAAGCAGAAATCTGTTCTACAACCGACATGTTGGCTTTATCAACTGTAAACTTTGGCTGACTATGACAAGAGTTTTTTTTTTAAAAAACCTTTTTTAAACCTCAGTGCACTTGTACTAAGCGTTTTGAATAAATGGTACCCCATTTTCAGTTTGTAAGTATAATGTGGTCTGCTGTTGACCTAGTATATAGGGGCTGCTATAGAAAAATTCTGTAGGCATACAGGGTTGAATTGCTTGCCCCTCTCCCAACCTTTTCAAGTTTGAATGTCTGAAATGCTTTTGAAATGCGTTTGAAAGTCAGAAGAATATAACTGTCCAAAAGGGCCTAAGACTGTACCACTTAGAGCTAAGTTTGAATGTCAAGTATACTATAAATGTAAACTGAAGTGCATAATTAGAAGAAATAAAACTGTCCAAAATGGCCTATGCCTGTACCACTCAGACCTAACTTTGAATGTCAAATATACTGGTAAATGTAAACTGAAGTGCATAGTTAGAAGAAATATAACTGTCCAAAATGGCCTACGCCTGTACCACTTAAGAGCTGTGTTTGAATGGCCGTAACAGACGCCCAAGTTCAAAGTTAGCTGCCCCCAATAAGGCTCAGGGGCGTACAAACATATACAGCAACTCAGGTGGGTAGCACAACCTTGAATCAGCAAAATACATGCAATTTTTCTCTAACTTCTTTTTTTTTTGCACAATAAAGTTGTTCCTTTGCATTTTTTTTCTTTTTTTTTTGTTGTTGTTTCATCTGAACATGCTTAAAACAGCCAAGGGAAATTGTCATGTCCTAGTTTATTTTTTTATTTCTTTCCAGGAATATCTTTTTGTTCTAAAGTTTTATTGTGGACAAATCATCTTAAAAGGATCTAAATTCACATTTTTTTAATACAATGTATTTAAAAAGGTTTCAATTCCAAAAGCAAATGTAGTCCACTCTGATCTGATCTAAACTTAACAGGTTTCTTTTTAGTTCAAAACTTTAAAATATTGGAGTTCATTCTCCTGCACATTATATGGCAACAAATTGTCTTAGGATGTATTCTTGAGAAAAAGCATTTCTGATGTATATGTGATAGAATATAATAATTATTATCACTATCACATTTCAAATCAGAATTTTACATTGTACTGATCAATTTCTGTCATGCTTTGAGAAATATTACACTTCAAGTGTTTTTAATTAATATGTCTCAACACAAGTGGTTTATTTTCCATTTTAAATGTATAAAACATTGTTTTAGTTTGTCACTTATTTGTCAAATATTGTGTCTCCTCTCATTTTGAGTGCTTTGTACATATGGACACCACTTTTCTAGTCTTTTATGATGCATCTGCAGTATTTTTCAGTAGTGTCATAGTCTGTATAGACTGACTGACAGTAAGTAGCAGTATTTTTGCTGGCGTTTCTTTGTATAAGTCTCACAACCACCTACATGTAGCAAACGCATATTTCCCTGGACATCATAATTTCCCTTGGCAGTTTCTCCCTCAGCATAACAAACTGCAGCTAAAGCAGGTAAAACCTTCTCATTGCATGAGGCCAAGTGTCAACATCATTTCTCAACACTTCTCAGCCTTTTTTTTCTTTTGCCTTTTGGAAACAATGGCATGCTTTCCACACCAGTTGTACTCATAAAAACACAGCAGGGCCTGCTTTGCATACATCAGTGTAAGCACGGATGACTAGGTACAGGTACAACGGTTTAATTTGCTCGTAATGTCGATCGAACTGCGCTTTTGTCAAAGCGATGTGCTTTCTTTGGATGGATATATAAAAGCTCTGGGATCAAAATACACGAAAATATGTCAAGACCATTTGTACATTTTGTACCTTTCAATGTTCATCCTTTTGACAAGAATGTTGAACATATTCTGTCCTATATAAAAACTGGCGTTATTTTTGAACCAATTTCTCAACTTGAAAAATGGCCCATATAAAATACTCCCTTGACTTAACGATTTGAGTTTCATAAGTCAAGCCTCCCTGATATTTCTAGCTGTCAATATGACATTTACTTCAATATTCTGATCCCACCAGCACAAATATAACCCATAATACTCATAACATGAGGCATAATACTGCTTTGTTGATGTAGATATTAGTATTAATACATACTGTAAAATGTGAAGCTTTTGCAGTGGTTCATTTTTGCTGTGACTTCTCCATTGCAATGTTGTGACTCTACAAATATATGTTCTCCATATGTTTTACTACTATGATTTACAATTGTTCCAAGTGCAAATTTAAAACACTGCTGATCCTCTTTTCTGTCCTAACATGACACAAAACCACTGCGAAAGTTTCATCATTTACAGTGTTGTACTGAATCAGATGTCAGAATGTTGTTCTTGCATTGTGTTGTTTTGAGGTTACGATCTGTAAAAAGGGTTAATTATCAATATCACGAAACCTGGAAGTTTTCGGGAATACGTCAGCCCCTGTGTACCCATAACTATCCACAGACTTACAGTGACATGATACAAAACTACAGCCAACAACAAATAAAGTGAAGGAAGCTTTGACTGTTGAAGCCTATTCCTTGCAGTCCATAAAATTTGTGTTGTTGTTGTTCATGGGGTGTAGGGGCTGTGGATAAAATTTGAGAAACGTTCAATAAAATTTGTGTTATATACAACTAAAAGACATTGCTGAAACGTGTAACATGTTTGATACCGATTCAGATTTGTTTGAAAACAAATGAGTCATCATATTTGGTTTGGTACTACGTCAAGTTGCAAAAAAAATTCCACAAAGTCCAGTGACATTTTTCTGATGGCAGTCAACACATACCGCCACGACAACACATGCAAAACATTTACGACCACTTCCAGCCCTTGGCCTCTTTCTGTGACTCATAAACAAATTTACCTTGGCATGGAGCCAGGCTGTCATTCTTAATTCAAACCTCTATCAATTGCAGGTTGCCACAGCACCCACCAATGGACAGTCTGCATCGGCTTCAACAGTCAGCACAGCTTCTTTAAACCAGTGCAGATCAAAACGGTATACACGTAGAAAATTTTACCGAGCGTGACCGACCCGTACTTGCACCTACCAGTACCATCAACAGTTGTACCTTCATCAGATGCACAGAAACAGTGTCAGCAACGAGAAAATTTTCCGGGCATTTCGTTCAGCAACGAAAGTAAAAAATATAAACGGAAAAAAAAAGGAGGACGCTTTTTAATCTGCTTCAGTATCTCTTCCATCTTTTGAGGTTCTCTTTTTTTTTTGCGTCAGATAAGTTTTTGAAACGAAGCACAGGACTTCAAATAAAAATTGTAGAGCAGAGCTCACCTCTTTTTGAAGATGAGGAATTAGACTCAGATTTGACTCCGATTGTAATGAACTAAACTCTAACGTTAAAACGGTTTCTAAAGTCAGTTTTATTTTTGTGTTCAGCCAAACCTTTGTCTGTCCAAGACAAATTGAAGCAGATCCTATCAACACGAAATAAAAATAGAAAATCACAGACTTTGGATGGCCGAGTTCCCTTCCCGATAAGAAACTGTCGTAAACGTCCAAACATTTTTTTCTCTCCTTAAAACAACATAACAAAGCATTTCGTCGGTCCACCAAAAGGATAATTTAGTAATGATAGCTGTGTTACTTTTCTTTAATAGAATGACAGTTCCTGATTATCTTTTAAGGGAACTCAACCTTGCCAATACAAAAAGCCAAGCGCCGTACCAATATGTAAGACAACACCGATCCAAACCCAGGGATTCGTCCATTCCTCATACAACTGTCTAAGCATTGTGTGAAGAATCGTCTCTCAGGATTTGCTACCTTGCTTGTTACCGCTGTTTCATTTAGCGCAAAAGCTTTTTTCGTTGGCTAAGGCCACTCCAATCTAATATGTTGGTTCTCAGATTTTAAAACAGATTATGCTAACTGGAAGAGCAACATTAAAACAAATCTGTAAGTTGATACACACAGTTTCATTACAGTCGGATGCAAATACATCCCCCAACCTATTTTCATCTTGAAATTTCACAATTTTTTTCTCAAACTGTCCGAAAACCAAGGGAATAACTTGGAGTGGCCCTTCGGAATATGTTTTTGAGGTAAAAGAGATTTTGCGGTGGCCCCTCATATGTGGGAAGCTGGGCTTCAGTGCATATGTTTTGAAGCTCAACTCTCCATTATGGGGGACCTGTGCACTTTACTTTGCGGTAAGATTTACCATAAATGCAGCAAGCCTAAAGCAAATATAGCATATCACAACAGTAACAACCAAGGCAGCTTTTCCTCTTTCGTAAACGTTGGAGAAAGTCTCGTTCAGAATGTATTTCTCACTTCTTTTTTAAACCATCTCTCTTCTGTATGAAAGTATTTTTTACTACTTCTTTTTTATTCTTCTCTGTGATGCCTAAGCCATAACCAATACAGAATCTGTAGCCTAATGGCTTAGGGTTAAGCCACTGTAAGAATCAAACAATGAGCCAGGAAGAAAAACTCATTACGATATAGGAACGGTTGTGGCCGTATATACATTTTGGTACATCCCTGGGTTTGCTTGGGCGTGACTTCTGGCGCAGGCTTGGCCATAACATGAAACCCGGCTGTCTCTGACAAATGATACCAACCCTTGAAGATGGGGCAGGCCCTCCAGATGGTGAGGGGACCGAGGCTGCCGTACTGCCCGAAGCTCATCTCCATCATGAACAGGGGGATGCCGGCAAACGTCAGGAACAGGAGGTACGGGATCAGGAATGCACCTGGGGGTGGGGAGGGGAAGGAAAAGAGTGATGATCACAATCCAGTTTTAGCTAGACTGTGTAACACAAAACTCTGCAGATGTTGGGCAGGCTGCTTTAAGAAAGATTCAGTCAGGTTAAGTTTTAGCCCACTTAAGAGCTAGTCTTCCACTGGTTATGACAGAGAGTTGGGTAAAACTTACTAACCAGATGTAACAGTTCAGGAATCTCCTGTACTTTTCTTAAATTTTACTCCCCTCCATACTACTAACTCTAACATACTACCTCATTACTACTTTCCATGCCATCTCTTTACTTGATCACGTCACCTTCTTTAAGTACTGCTGTCTCATATCTTTAACTTGTGCGACCTAAACTCTGTCCACAGACACCCACCTCCCCCGTTTCTATAGCAGAGATACGGGAATCGCCACACGTTGCCCAGCCCCACACAGTAGCCCAGCATGGACAGCATGCTCAAGCTTATATCATTGCCCTTATTCCCCTTTCTGTATGTACTGTCCTTACTAACAGAGCTAATCTCTGTACACAATAGCCACGTACCTCCCCCGTTTCTATAGCAGAGATACGGGAATCGCCACACGTTGCCCAGCCCCACACAGTAGCCCAGCATGGACAGCATGAAGTCCAGCTTGGCCCCCCACTGCCCGCGGTTCTTTGCCATCTCATCACGGAACTCCTCCTCCTCCTCTTCTCCATCTGTGTCCTGGACCGACAGGGGGATGCTGGCCTCCCTCATCTTCATGTCTCTGATGTCTCCGTTAGACTCCATCTTTGATCTCTAGTCAGTAGTTTATCTGTAGAAAACATACATTATATACAAACTGTTAGCTTCCATCTTTCAGTCAGTACTTCCGAAGTAAAACCGAGGTTCATACCTTAGCAGTGAATGGCATGTACAATGTATTAGCCACCATTCTGGTGAGTTAAATCTGTGACATCACTGTGGCAAAAGTGATCACTTGTCCTGCTTTTCACGCATTTGGAGGAAATGCTTTTTAATGCCGAGCGCCATGACTTCTGTATCTGTGTCGTTATACTATTACAGCCGGTATAACCGGCGTTAACACACGAGCTCTACAGGCACGCGGCGCGGCAGCAACTGCATTGCTTAAGAGCTACGGATTGCCGTTCGAAAGGGGATGTTAATGAGGAAACCTCAAGTAAGAAACTCCTTGAAATGTAAGAACCTGACACCTGGTGTGCTTTCAAGGGATGCGAACCACACAAGTATTGCAAAGTTACAGGCTATAAAAAGATGCATTGCCTATGATTGACTGAGGACAGGCTTTTCTTAACCACTCTAATACAGGGCTGCCTTCAGTTTCTTTCCAAGGACAGAAGGGAAAACATGTCAAAGGTACACACAAGGACATTCCTATAGAATATAATGTCCTTGGTATAAATTATGCAGAACCAATTTGCCTGTTATCAGCAGAGCCTTTAGACTAAAGGTATCTTATACAGCAAACAAAGGTGCCTATAGAATAAAAAATCATAATGTCCTTGGTACCAAATTATGCAGAAGCAATATGCCTATGATCAGCAGAGTCAGGCAGATGCTTCAGCATACATATGCGGATGGAGGGAGGACTGTCTCCCATCAATACACCTCATCTCCCCTTGCGTGATTTCCCACGAGACCATATCATCAACTGAGGGGCGCCATTGTCGCCATGTGCCGCGCCAGTTTCATCTCTTGGTTATCTGATATTCTTTAGGAGTTTCATGTGTCAGAATGTGAATGAATTAAAGTGTCGTATCTCAGGATTAATTCATACTGTGAATGGTTCATTACTGTGGTCTTTCTTATCTTTTTCACCTTTCCCAAGGTTAAGATTTGGGCGCAGTTTGTATGTGTGGTTCTGGAGAAAAATAACTCAAAAAGCTGTGGATGAATTGTCATCATATCTTATTATTTGCTATAGGTAGGTACGGGCGGGGAAAAGGCACGCCAAGTTCTACAATGGGCCCCCTAGCAGGTTTCTAAGGTACAGCAGGGGAACTTGTTTCTGTACCTTACAAACAAACCTCGTGCTCTGGACATGCTAGGCTGATGATTTTTGAGAGGTAAATGTAGCTCTTGCATTTGTATTTAGAAAAAGAATGAAGTTACTAAACCAGGAATCAATTAACAGAATTAGACTGGCATAAGCACTAAGCAGTATGATACCATAATCCAGTTAGACACAGGAAATGTGCGCTCAGTGTCTTATTGTAATACTATTTATTAATCCTGCACAGGAAGTCACGTGGACGCATTGCAAGGTACAAATGAGATTTACTTCACACACGCAAAATTTTCTTTCACAATTCATTTTCACAGTCAATATTGTTTCCCCAAGGATACCACTTTCCTGTGATTTTCTGATGAGTTTCAGGAAAAATGAATTAAAAATGTGTTAGAAGACCTGGTGAGTCATCTGAAAATATTGCAAGCGCACCATGTTCAAAATTCAATAGTATTCCTTATTGGGTGTACAGATAAAAGAGATACAGATTTCAAGATGAGATTATGGTTTCTTCATTTGGGGAATAACACAAACACAAACTTTGACATTTTGGCTTAAACTTAAGTCAGGAACATTAGCTACGAGTTGCTGCCATTTCTCAAAACTTACATTTATCAAACTAGTTCAACATTAGGGCCAAGTCATTAAAGAAAATTCCCTGGAGCTCAATCTCTTTGCAGCTCTTTCCAGTATCAGATAGAGATCTTTGGGACTAAGCCACTACAAGGACTACCAGACACGGGTTGACAAAAACCAATAGCTGCAAGGCAAAACGGATAATGCAAAAACCTGTATCTTGCAGGGGTGCATTACTATTGTTAAAATATTATAGTCCAAATTTTGGGCTGAATAGTTAAAGAAGACAATATCGTCAAACGCTGTTTCCTTCAAAATCTTAATCAGGCAATGGTATAAGATAAAGATCTCTGCGATTCAGCTACTATACCAGACACCGGTTGACAAAACCAATAGATGCAAGACAAAACGGATAATGCAAAAACCTGTATCTGGCAGGGGTGCATTACTGTTACCACTTAGGCCCATTCCATAGCAATTTTTCACTGTGCAGATCGATGGCAGGTCACAGTTAAGTCATTACCATCTGACATCCCTAACCCAACTGAGCCATTGCAGGGTGACATACTAAAAACCTAATGGTCTCTAGCTTGCCACTTGGGGATGTCTATACTTTCTCTGCTATACTCTAATGTCTTTCTTGGACTCACTGTTAAGGGAGCTCTGGTGAACTAACAGGTTGTAATGAGCACGAAAAAAAGTAGAAGTTGCAGTTACATTAAGTTCAATTATCTATGGAAATTTGGCCTGACATTGTCATATAATATTGTGCGTAGTCTATAGCATAAAGTAGTATGCAAGCTTTTATTATATCCCAAACCTTACTGAGCAATTCAAGAGCCTTTAACTTTAAGTTTAAGTCTCTAGGGGAGTTCACAATACTCTAAGGTTTGCCCATTGTGGATGTCTGCATTTTCTCAGGCTATACTCTAATGTTACTCTCAAAACCACTGTCAAGGTATAATACCATTTGGGAGCTCTGGTGGCTGGACTTATAGTAAGTATTAACAACAGATGACAAAGTGCTTTGTAACAAGCAGGAGAAAGGTAGAAGATTCAATGATATACAAAAATGTCAACTTTTGTTATACAGGTTTTGATTATGAAAATAATTTCATCAGGTTGGTGGTATATAGTTTTAGGAGAATTATAGAGCCAGCTGAAGATATACTCTAATATCACTTTCAGGTTGGGAGCGTTGTTGACAACAGATGTCTTTAAGTGCTTTGTAATGAGCAGGAAAAAGTAGAAGTTACATTTAGTTCAATTTATGCAAATTTGGACCGGTATACTTAATCAATTGTGTCATATACCTGTAGTATAAAGCAAGAAAAAAAGTTGCATAAGTTCATTGACAATGTCATCCGTTGATATGGGTAACCTGTCAAAGATTATACAAACTTTTATGCCATTTCAAACCTCACTGAACGAGTCCAGAGCCCTATACTTAAAACCTAATGGTCTCTAGCCTCTAGGGGAGTAGAAAATGTAGCAGGCTCCCTGTCTGGGCATGTCTGCATTTTATCCGCTATTGTCTAATGTCACTGTCAACTAAGGCACGATCTAGACACGGTTTTTCCCGATATCGGCAAGCCAACAACCTCTTGCCGACAGTTTTTTTCCAGCGTCTAGATGGAACTGCGATATCGCCATTAAGATATCCGGAAAATTTCTCCCGAAAGGTCTGGACCATTCGTACGATAGCTTAGCAGGGGTCCCCGATAGCTCAGCAGGGGTCCCCGACAGCTTCCGTGCGTGTGTAGATGTGTCCCGACTTTGGGAAGGCTCATTAGCATACAACGCAGGCTCATTAGGCTATATAGCTGTTTATGACTGTTAGCGCCGCGGGTGTCCGGCGGCCAACGTTCCAGATCCCTCCAGACACATCCACAGATATCGGTAAAAACTGTGTATAGATTGGGCCTTAGGGAACACTGGTGACAGGACTTAAAGTAAAAGTCGGATCAGTAACTCTCTATCAACACAATTACTGAAAATGAACTGATGGATACTGTCACTGAATTATGTGCACATTAACAGGTTAATGGCCAATCAGCATGCTCTAAGTTCTAACTGTACCTAATAATAGTAAATTGCATGGCAACAAGGAACGGACAGAATGTACCAATGATGAATACCTAGATCGTATAAATCTTTTAAGAATCTTCGATTACCCCCATTACCCTCCATCAGCCCCCAAGAACACTAAAGTAAAAGTAATCTCCAAGCAGATCCTACAGTAGCATAAGATAGTATCAGAAGCTTCCAGAGGAGTGAAGAGGGCCTAGGACTCGGAGTGTACACTACACTCCTTGGCCAGTTAAGTACTTATGCCATCGTAGGATCTGCTTGGAGATAACACTAAGTAAAAGGACAAAGCTAGTCTGGATGCCAGGTAGGGGGTATGAACCACTGACCTCACACTGAACCCACTTTTACTCCTATGGAGTGAAACAGGTCTGGGAGTGAAACAACCTTTAAAGATTACCCTGGCGACAGAGAGCTCTCGCATCAGGCCCCAAGAACACTAGGACAAAGCTAGCCAGGTAAGGAACATGCACCCCTGACCTCTCTGTGCACCCAGAAGCAGGTCTGGGACTGTTAACCACTGCAGGCCATCAACCTGGGAATTCTATATGAATATTTATTGGCAATATTAGGATGTGCTCATCAGCCATCTGCACTCGGAACAAATGACCATTGACATCCTCCCATCTGCCATCTTCTAATTGTGCATCGACCACTGTTTTCTCCAGAAAAACTAGGACACAATGCAGGGCAATTCTACTGACAATTTCAGACTTCAGGATTTTGGACTGGCCTATTGCCTTTCCAGCAAGATCTCTCGAGTGTCATTAAGCCCCCTTTACAAATCAAGAATTTAGCTCGGCCGAGTTGTCAGCGAACTCTAAATTACGAAGAGGTATGACCCTGATGCCGACGAAGAAACTCTGTCATTTGTTCGTAGGCATCAGGGTCATGCCTCCTCCTAATTAAGAGCTCGCTGACAACTCGGCCGAGCTAAATTTTTTATTTGTAAAGGGGGCTTTAACGAATGGTATTGAATTCTACCTGAAACATCTGACCGTGCCCTAAATCATATCCAGTTTCTTGAGTAATTGCTATTTGGCATATCTTATTACCTAGATGTCTAACTTTATCAACGTATTCAGGCAAAATGCAGGGAAATCCAAAGACATTCAGGGAAATAATCCGTAAGAAACACACAAATTTACATCTACATTTATCTACTCGATACTGGGTAAAGCTTCAATATCTCTTTGATACTTTGGTGATTACGCGGGCTCCAGGCGATTTTTAGCAGCTCGGCTTTCGCGAGGCCTGGGCGACAACTTTTCTTTTAGATTTTGGATTGGCCTATTGCAAAATTCCTGTTATTGTTTTTACTTTTAGTCTACCTCAATCACGCTCTACATATTTCCCGCATGAATTGCAAAGCCTGCTTAAGTTACATAATACAGTATACAATACACATAAGGCCTTTGCACCTGTCATCGAATCACCATTTGGAAAAAAAATAAATGAGCTAGACATAATGCTAAATGCATGATGTAACCACTAGAAGAGGTATAGCCGCCATATATGGTCATATCACGGACCTCTCACATGATTTTATTATGTAACAGAAAAATATCAAGCCTACAGCCATCATGCAATTATTTACAGAATCAATAATTTTCTTATAAAATCATAACCATCAATATTGCATATGATTTACAAGCATGCACTGTTAACATGAAACTACCAACTTCAAGACGAAATCAAACCTGTATCTGTGGGGATTTTGGTCAGCTTCTGCTCTACACAACAAGCCAGCTCAATTTTACAAGTGAACAACCTTTACGTAAACCGACCTTAGCGTTATGTATGCAAAAACTAATGAATATGCAAACAGCCAGAACAATTAATACTAAATTTGTTAATATAAAATTCTAATTTTTCTGGCTGAAAGCAGCATCTCCTGTGGTTTTTATGCATGGCTTGCACCATTCACTATTGGAGAATCTCCTTGGTGTTATACTGGTATGCATAAATGGGTCAGAGAGAGAAAGGGGCCCGAAATGGTGATTTCTGCATTCCATGCACATGTAGTGCCACGATTCCACCTTTCCATGCGAATGCAACCAGTTTGTGCACTGAAATTTGATTTGGCGAGTTGACCCTTGATTCTATCATCAAAATATGATGCACGCTGCAAAAGTATGATTTAAAAGACAACAAAAAAAAACAACGAAATGTAACAAAAATCGTTCATTGTCTATGAAATTTGTTGAGCAAAAATATTTGGCCACTTAATGGTCACAGCTTCTAGTACATTTTGTACATTGCTGAAATGGTGTGATTACTAAAGATGCAGCACAAACACAATATAACATGAAAAATACGTAGCTATGAACGAATAATTTTATGGCAAAGAACAAATACGACCACAGTGTAAAATATGGCACACAAATTTGGTCGTACACACCTTGCTTTTTACGGCCACCATACATCAGGTGCTGGAAGGATTTGCAGACCAATCTCACTGTCCTAAAGGTCACACCTCAGGTTTTAATGCATACCTCAGGTTTTAATGCATATATATAGTCTGCACACATATCATTGGGTTTGGAGAACGGACTTCGTGACTCATATGATACATAAAGCCTGTGAAAGAATCCTTTTGGTGCACCAGCATTTATTCAACATGACCACAGAAGAAAATACAGCACCTGTATTTGGCTGGACACACCTTGCTTTTTACGGCCACCATACCTCAGTGAGCTGGAAGGTTTTGCAGACCAATCTCAGTGCCCTAAAGGTCACACTTCAGGTTTTAATGCATAGTCTGCACAGTCACATATCATGGGGTTGGGAGAACGGACTTCGTGACTCATGTGATATCAATAAAACTGTGATTGTGAAAGAAATCCTTTGCAGGTGTGTTGGAGTGCCAGTATTTGGTGTGTGTGTCTTTTAGGGGAAGGGGGGGGGGGGGGGGCGGTTGCCCTTTGGGGAAAAAAAGGCCGATATTCGCATTTTCAACTTTGGGCTACCGGTACCATAGTTTTGTCTCTGCTTTTGTCAGCAGGGTTAGCCCTTTGCAATTGCCAAAGGCTAGTTGAGCAGCCCTGGCTGTGCATGCCGAACAGCCAAACCAATTAAATAACTAAAAAAAATGGGCTAGTTTCTCTAAATTCTGAAGTAATGTGGCAGGAGATTGTCTCCCCTTGCATTAGAAATTTGCAAATTAACAACGCTTTGCCTTTGCCTGTTACAGCCCTGCAGAACCCTATACAATAATCTGAATATGGACATAAAAGAAGGTGCACACTGCACAGCTCCAATTTTGGGTGCATAAAGCATGCATACCCATTAGAATTCCTACCACCTGTGAAACGCATTTGGCAAGTCACATCTCACTTTTATGACCAACATACATCAGACTACAGGTGGGATTTTCCACCCAATCTCATCGCAATATACGACAGGAACGCACACTTTTAAGTTTTACATGGAGCCAGCCAGTAATTCTGGACTGCCATTAGGCACCTCCAGAGAAGAAATTAAGGCTTGCCAAGCGAACGTTTATTGCTTGTGGGGCCACAGGGCAATTCTGCAGACATGCAATGGTTCAATGATAAAGTCTGAAATGTAGAAGACTTTTAAGTGTTGATAGAAGAGTTACTTGTGGCTGAGAAAGGGACAATTTTGGATTAAAAAAACCTGGACACTTTGGGTATTAGGATGTGGTGTTTTGCTATGGGTGTATTTTTGAACACTCTGAAACCTTTAATTATCTTATTCCAAGAAAAAAGATACTCCTGTCCTGTATTTAGTATTTAGTCATTGGCACCAAAAACAAATGGAAAATTTGATTTAAAACCAAAGGCTACATTTAGTAAGGTTAACAGGTGCATTTTAAATATGGTATGGACATCCAACATAGAATAGATCTGCATGAAATTTGAAAATTTGCTTAAGTCTTAGACACTTGTGATTTGTTAGAATTAAACCTGGCATGTTTTAACACTCTTTTAACTAAGCCCTCACAACTACCTATTTCTCCAACATGGATTTGCATGAAATTCAGAGATTTGCTTAGACACTAGTGATGTGTTGTGTTGTATAAACTTGGCATGTTTTACCACTCTTTCACTGGTAATGACAAGACACAACTACCCTTTTTTCCAACATAGGCCCCCTGAATCTGAATGTTGTAAAGTACCACACATTTAGGTGCATCCTTCCTCATCTGCAGTCTCCACACGTAAAGGAGATCACCTTTATGTCTTCTTATCTCCACACTTGGGGACAAACAAATCATCTTGAACCATGAAAGATGGCAGAGCACACTCAGGGATTTGCTCCATTCCACGAGAAAACCCATAAAAGCTCGCTGATTTCACAAGTCGAGGGGAGAGAGGCACCTTTCAGAGATGGCCTCATCAGTCAACCTGACATCCCAGCCATTCCAGAAAAGCAGGCTTAAACTAGTTAAAGGCAGCCTAAGCAATGTTAGCCCGAGTCAGGGTTGTAGTACTTCTATTATCAAGGTCATTTTTTGGGTGGGGTACTTTTCTATGTAATAAGATGTCTTTATGGACCAACTCTATTCTATTCCATACCAACATTCAAGGAGCAAAAATTTGATACCACACTGGTGCAAGAACACTGTGAAGTCTAGTTTTTTGGGGAATCCTAGCACGGCTTGATTCTGTGCCGTTTTAAACCACTCAAAGTATGAAATAATAGTGAATGTGGGAATTTAGTGCAGTAGATATGAATTTCATACACATTGCCTTATCCAGATTATTTCCATTTTTTACACTCTATTATCATTTTTTATTTGATTATTTATGATTAATCCAAAAACATGAATGAGTTCAGGTTATTCAAAATGTTACCGGACGGTAAGCGATAAGCACAGCTGCATAACATACCATGTACATTGCATAATTTCCATTATACTCCACACAATAGCTGCTTATCAGCTATCTGCATCATCAGAATATACTGGATCCAAGCTAATCATGTCTTGTAATAATACACCACCACCAAACTACACTATAAAGTATAATCACCATTCATTCATCTTCCCCAGAATCTAGGCCAAGCAATAACCCTAAGTCTTCGCAGGTATCTGGATGAATATTGATCCATGCTCGTTCCGCCAGCGTCCAATAGCAGGGCAGCGCCGAGCGATCACGCACCTTGCGCGTGGCCGGCACGTGGTGTAATTTTCCAGTCCCCGCGGCACGCACGTCATGAATTTTCTACTATCAGCGAGTCCAGTCTATTCTCTCGGAGGTGTGCTTTACGCAGGGCACGGCACCTGATGTGCATACTAATTAGCTCACATGGCTGAGACAGAGGAGCAGATTTTCCTCTTGAAACAAAAACTGCATCCGAAACCTTGAGGATATCATTAAATTATTGTTAAGATTTATATTAAGTCCTAGCTGAAACTAGGCCAATCGCCAAGTGTATTGATAGTGATACAGAGTCTGACTTTAAACAGGGACAGACTTCAGTTACTAGGGAAAGATATTTTGGACATATTTTTGAGTAAAAAAACATGCACCTGACTTGTTCTGAAATATATATACAAATTAAAAATATCAGAACTCGGATATTTCATTGCATGGCAATGAATGGCCTAGCTTATTTTTTCTTTATTCTTTCAAATCGAGACATTGAAAATTTTCAAATAGCAGATATTTTCCATCTACAACGATTTACAACCTACACATAAAATATGCATTGATTTTCAATAGCGTTCGAGTACCACAAATGAAATGAAACATTTCGTTCCTACTGTTACTTTATTGACTTATTGATCAATTAATTACTGTTTGCTTTCTGTCCAGCGAAATTGATGATACAGAACCATTTGTCTAAGGTTTTATTGCGACAACACGAAATAAATGCATCAATCTATGAATGATGCGCTAGCATTTTTTCACCTCTGCAATGTACGATTTTCTCAGAGTTCTTTCCAGAGGGTGAAAGAACAGTGATACACGGCTATACTGATAGCTCTGAACTGTGTTTTAAATTCAGGGTTTTTCTTTCTTTACATCTAGATTTTTTGCTAAAATTTGCATAGGGTTATACTGCTTTACCCTAAATTTCCATAAAGAACCATGATTTTCCCTCATCTACATTTTAGAGGACATCTAATGTTTCAAATTTATGATTACGAAGACTCAATCTTTGTCATTATTGCTTGCAAATCTCATTTTGATTGGCTCCAACGACCTTTAATGTAATCTGGTGACTTTCAGCGTCTGCAAATGATTCAGCGCAGACTGTGACCATATATGGGCATGGGTTTATCCCCCAAAAGGGCGTGCGAGTCAACTGACAAAATACATGCTGACAGGTAAATGCACAGGTGTGTACTATGGAGACTCCCTGGCTCCAATAGGGTTAAAATGGAAAGTGATGTCAGAATATGCTAATGTAGAGTCTTCAAACAAACTGTCACCTCTAACTGAGACTCTAACAATCCAGGCTGCTACATGAATCAAAATATGTGCATTTCCACCTGTGTTAGTCTGTAAGACTTAATCCTGCACAAAGTTTATTCAAGAAACGACTTTTCTGATCACTTACGGGATTAGACAGCCCGGTGTAAAAGACTAATTAATCCAGTCTTGTAGATAAGATATAAATCCAAGATTAAGGGTCGATTTACACGGGGCAAAAAAAAATATGTTCAATGCGCGGCCTATGACACTTTTTATGCCAGTGTAAAAATGAAAATGATACACTGCGAACGTCGTAGGACAAGTAATTTTTTGCCTGGAGTAAATTCGCCCTATGCCATTGCAAGATACCAATGCTAGTTTCACAGAGGCTGGCATTTTGCGCGCTTAGTTTAAGTAGATGAATATCTTACACCTCCTCTAAATGTACTTACAGTGCATTGCTTGCCCCACTTCAGTTTTAACACCAATACCATGAACAAGTACTCTACAATCTTAGACTTCACAGAGGTTGTTGTTACTAATTGAAGGAAGTTGACTATACACCTGACATAGCCCTAGCAGTATGACATTACTAGCCCTTTGGGCATTCCTAGATAACATAAATACCAGACTCACAAAGGGAAAGAAAAACTTACCGTGTACGTGAATTCCGGCGTTAACGATGTTATGACTGGCCGAAGCCTTGATACAGATGTTTAAATCCTACCTCAGATCAGAACCAAACCAAACCAGATCAAACCAGACCAATCCAAACCAGATGGGCTCAGCTCAAGAATAGAAAGAACCGTCTGGAAGCTCCACGTTCAAGGTTCAAAAACAAGTTTACTGAAGTTCACTGTGCTTAGAGCTGTCAGCAACATACACTTGACACACAGACCAGAATTCCACACAGTGCTGCAGATACTCACAGATATCTAGAGGGCACAGCCCCGGTTTCAGTTATCGCTGTCAGGCAAGAGCTTGAAATGTTTTATTGTTTGTGATAATACCAATCCTCTGTTCTCTTGCCAAACTGCAAGTTGCTTGAATATCTTTTTATTCAGTTTTTGCTGCCAGGCCAAATTGTTTCCACAAAAGCAAATGCTTGAAATATTTTATTGTTTATGATAATACCAATCCTGTGTTCTCTTGCCAAGCTGCAAGTTGCTTGTATATATTCTTATTCATTTTTTGTGGTCAGGCCAAATTTTTTCCACAAAAGCAAATGCTTGAAATACCTTATAGTTTATGATAATACCAACCCTGTGTTCTCTTGCCAAACTGCATGTTGCTTGTATATATTTCTATTCATTTTTTTTCTGTCTGGCCAAATTTTTTCCACAAAAGCAAATGCTTAAAATACTTCATTGTTTATAAAATCAATCCTGTGTTCTCTAGCCAAACTGCAAGTTGCTTATTTATTTATCTTTGATAAAGGCTTCATGCTATTTGCTCAAGTTGAAAGGTGTGACATTTTGCTTGACCTCACCAGTGTCACGGTTGCCATTCAATTATTCACCATGCAAAAGTCTGGCACAATTCAGCGCCAACAGTGTGAGTGTTACAAATCTTTTGTGAAAGCCAAAGCTGTATTCAACAGTATTGTAATATGTATGCAAAAGATTCATATTGCTACACAATGTACTGCTGCCTGTTGCAATATCAAAGTGTCAATAATTCTTTGCCACAAACATGGACAGCTGGTGCCAGGTCTAATCCTGCTTTGTTCTCCATGACAATGCAGCAACACCTGCCACTGTGGGCCATGCAAATTCAGTTACCTGGTTCTTGGAAAAAAAAAAACATAGCAAGAAGGGGATAACATAAAACAAACGGGTTGGTAGGAAAATTTCAATCTGTTTATTTTGAAATAATGCCAGCCAAACATTTAAATAAACGAATAGATTATATTGAGTATTGGCCTCATGAAACTCTACATACACAAAGGTATAGTATGTTGATCATCACTTCAAATCCAAAAGCAAACAATTTACTTAATGTAGCCTTAGTCAATCTCACAAAGTAAACAAAATTATGTCATTCTAAATGCTCAAGCCCTAAAAAACATGAAAAGCTTTTCTTGCATATTGCTTTTTCTGAGTAGCTAAAATACTACTTCTTTTGGCTGTGCCAAAACAAACAATGGGGAAGTTAACCCATGAACAAAGCATTTGTTAGGCTGGGATGTTTTAGTTGCCAAGAATATATGTACGATTTAGCTGCATGGTGGCCATACAGGCTCACACCAGTGGGTAATTCTGGCTGTTGTTTCTGCACCTGTTAATCCTGGATGACTCAGGGACACATGTTAGGGGATCAGGGGACCTTCATCTGACTTGTTTACACATAACTCATGATCAGGATTGAGGCACAGAGTATTTGTGTGTGTGTTTGTGTGTGTGTGTGTTTGTGTGTGTGTGCATGCGAGTACGCATGTATGTATGCGTGCATGTATCTTTACTTTCTTCTCCGGAGTCAACTGTACTGATATCTTTCAATTATTAATTCACATATTTATTTTTCATATTCTGATTTTCTCTTCTCAATCTACATGCTACTGTACAACTACAACTGTCAAAATCTCCCTGTGCAATTTTTTAATTCCTTCTACACTCCTGCCCGCCATAAGGATCCTTGGTGGTCGCCACTCTCCCTCGTTCATTCCTTATATGGGCTGGCACCAAGGCCAAGGGTAACAAGCACGCCATGTCTGATGACAGAGAGGAAGCAGTGGGCAGTGTATACCATATATGGTCCTTCTACTCCGTAATGTTATACACCATACTACATATACTTGTATTGTTGTAATACTAATAGCTATACTTTGTGATACATTCAGTCAGTGATAATGTAATGCAAACTAATTTACATACAGGTGGACAAGCAAGATTAACACAAGTACAATCTGATCAAGCATGATCTACAAATCCTTAGGAAAAATAACATCAACGTTTCTACTAATTCGTAATTGTTATTCTTGTTCCTGTTTTGTTTGTTGTGTTACTGTTATGGGGAAATTTTATTGTGTTTATGAGGAAGTGTGTGTAGGGGAAGAGGGGTGGCATTCTTTATTCAGTCTGGTTATGTGACGTTCATATATCACTATCAGTGGTTTGACAGATGGAAAACACACCAAACCAGGAGCTGGCACCCAGTCAAATATTGATCTGTATTGGAGGAAGCTTATGAAGATATGTATATGATGTATGTTTACATCAATAGACCATACTTGGTGGGCATATACAACTGTATACGTTCAAGTATTTTTAGGATGGATTATAAGGGCGGTACAGATGGTTTCCGTTGACCATAAATGAAACATAACATATGGTGGAATAATCAATAAATATAGCAACATATTATGAGTAATATAGGCGTGTCAGAGGTCGTCCATGGTGTTCCATATAATAAATACACGTATTACCATTTTCCATATATCAAATAAAATACTTGCACACATAAGTCTTGTTGTTTAAAAAAAAAGCCATAAAGTATGTGTTGTTAGGTAATGATTCTTTGAATGACACGACAACAGCAACATAATCTACATTTGTATCAGCCACCAATCAAATGTTTTTACATGCAAATCAGCTAGCTGCAGACAGGAACAATGACTACCTGTCTAAAGCAAGTGAATCTTTGTATGTTTTAACACTGAATAATTCCGATATGCTGTCAGTTTTTTTCCTCTAAAGATAATCAGCTGTGGCAAAAGCAATATCACACAGAAATAGCGTGAAAGCTTAGGTCCACTGGCCAACACAAAAATCTAATTTCTCGCAATGTTACATGTGCATTTCATGGTGATGAGGCAGCGCATGACGTCACTGTTGGCATGGTGATGCTGTGTCTCCATCATGAAGCACTCCCCTAAGATCTTAACATGTAAGCTAATATGGTCTTGCCATTGGAGGGATGGATTGCACAATCTTGGTCACAAATCAAACGGGAAGCTGATTTTACATGCATATATTTCTGCTATTTCTAAACCCTGTGCCTGGGTGGCTTGCCATTTTATAAATCCCTTATGATCACCTCAGCCTAATTCATACTTACAGCATACATGTGCTACCATCCTGTAGGGATTCTCTACACTACAAATCATTCTTACATTACAAGAAGAATGACTTTTTGTTGGCTAATAATGCTTTGTTCTTGTGGGCCAGCCCTTTGTAATAGCAACACCCCTGGCTCAGTGGCTGCATGTCTTTCAAGTTTCACAGCCTAGCCAAATTAATTTTTAAACAACAATATTGATGAAGCTATTCGAAACATAAGTGTCTAGAAGTAGAAGCGGAGGAAAAACATTTGGTAACCATGGATCTTGAGTACACGGCTGTGTGAGCAGAATCCTCAATAAAATAAAATAAAATAGTGAAAGCAGCAGGCAAGTTGTGAAGTATCCCTTCACTTCAGTTTCACAGCTGAAAACACAGCCAAGAACACTTAAAACTGCAAGGAGTGGCCGCCAATTAGTGTCTCCAGTACAGTAGCTAATGTGAAAAACATGACCTAGCAGTGGCTAGCACCATGGGCGGAAATATATGTATGACGCAAGTGCATAGTATTTGCTTTCCAGAATATTCGCCACGGTTGTTTTCCAGCTTTACAGCGTAAGTCATAATCTTGCGTGTTCTCTGTCTATTTGCTTTGCACTTGTTTTCCCCGGCGTAACAAGCTTAGACGTTTGTTCTCGGTAAACAATGGCACCGCTGCAACTTTCACTGTTTATGCATCACTAGGTGCCTGACTCATGAATTTTCAAACAAATTAACATAATGAAATTGGAAATATGATACGTCTATCAGGTAGCTTTTACTTTTTCCATAGCCGTTGTTCTTTAATCTGAAAAAAAATTCCAGTACCTTTTTTTCAGTAAGTATATATACTACAGGTAGATTATACCATTTGTTCTATACGTCATTCTCTACGCACAAAAAAAAAATTTTTTTTGAAAGGCCTCCACCCTGAATCATTAATTATTAACACTGCTTATTGTCTCCTTTTCTTCAATGTAAAACGGTCTACATAAAAGAAAAGTAACAACAACAAAGCACAAGCACGCACAGATCTAAAATATCCAATCGTATAACTTACAGTGGAAAAATACAGTGTTTTTCCCATCTAGCTACAGTTGCTAGCAAACATGCGTCATTGCGATATGGAAAAATAAGCGTATCGTTATCACGAACTGAAATGCACACCGGCATCACTTTGTTTCTTCGTTATATGATATCTTGCACGTTTTACCACGAGGCTTTGCAAATAACATAAGCCCGCGTTTTTCATTCATAAGTTACAAGGATCTGTGTGTCCTTAAGAAACAGCTACACATACACGAAAGCGCGCAAAAATGGCCCCAGACATGACGAATGAACAATGCATCCTGCCTCGTGCGTTCAAGGAAATAAACCCCGAAAAACGGTCCCGATTCTCGTTTTCTTTCTTCGCGCGCACTGGGAGTTAAACAATCACAAATAGGTTACCTAAATAAATCACCATGGCAAGAAAAACAGGCAAGAAGTCGGAATAACCTACGTGAACAGATCCTGACGGAGAAAGGCGGCGGACCGGGTTGATTTGGTGAAGAAAAGCCGTTAAATTTTGGCTGCTTTTGTGACAATGGCCGCCAGTCGAGTCGAGCGCGCACCGAACGTTACAATGGGATCGGATATAAAAACGGTCACGATCCCAAAAATAAACCGAGTCTGACCTAACTCTTACGTATCCGAGGCCGTTACGCAAATGTTTACACAACAATGCCGAAAATGACTGAAAACGGAGTTTTCATT
>NC_049985.1:196252-197511 GCF_000003815.2 Branchiostoma floridae | reverse complement strand
ATTTAGTCAGCACGTTATAGTCAGCATAAGATCACGTGGTGACACATCTGGAAACGAGAATTTTTAATATTTTATGCGTGATGTCTTCTGATATAGAGATACGTTCGTCTTCAACCAGAAATATATTCTGTAACATTTCCCAAGTAAAATATAATCACACAAACAGGTCAGCCTGCCACATACTTTTTGGATTCGGACTAGATAAAATGATAAAGAGTATTCGTACCAGTGACGCTTAATAGTCAGATAATTACACATTCATGTTTTCACATCGCTATGACACAAGTGGTTGAAACTGACAAGGTGATACCTTATGTTATGTCCACCAATACGTATAGGCACTGTAATATATGAACAGTTCGACTACGGAGTATTGGTCTATGATATGGTTATATGATTATATATCAGCCTATTATCGGTTATATATATTATATCTGCCTCCTGCTGTGTTAAATTATAGCATACGTGTTGTTCCTATTTATCTTATTATCTTTGAATATCTAGACCCATAGCCAGCAAATTGACAAGACATTATATATATATAGATTCCAGATAGCATTGCCCATCCGTAAAGCGGACATGCGACTGCTTCTTTATCCAGAAAAGCATGGACCATTGGTCATCTGTGCCACCTAATATGCGGAAGGGATGGACTCGTCCTGATAAATAAATAAATAAATAGTTAAGGACCCCTGCATGACCCTATCCGTAAGGCGTAGGCAAGCTATCTTGATTTCTCATCATTCCCATGGGAAAAGGATAAACGAGAAAAATGAAGAAAATGGCAGCGCCGGGCCTGTCATGTGATATAGCACCGCAGAGTGTTTAGTAAAACAAAAATATTTAGTATTTGTTCATATTTGTATACTGTGTAAGTGGTCACAACATCAGTTCCCTAGACTTCACATTGTATTGCCCCTGTTGCACTCTGACTAAATTCAACAGTGTTTATAGATATATCATTTGTAATAAACTGTGTAAATTGTATGTATTGCTATAATTAATGTGTTATGTAATGTATTTTTCTACTTCTTTCCCGAAGTAAGTCCTTAATACCAATATAATTGCCACGGATAGTTGGACAACCTTAGCTGCTATAATGCCATCCAAAAGAATAGATAAAGAAATTAATAGGAACAAAGGATAATAAAGTGATGATGACGCAATTGGCATGTCATGCCCATGTGGTCCTTTCTGAATAGAAAATATTGATTGAACCATCGATATATTGATTGATTTTTACACAACCAAAGAGTCAT
>NC_049985.1:191291-191358 GCF_000003815.2 Branchiostoma floridae | reverse complement strand
AGCCCGATAAAAACGACTAAAAAAACGTTTAAAAAACACCCGGAGCCTAAGCTCTGCTTGGAGAGTA
>NC_049985.1:157469-189132 GCF_000003815.2 Branchiostoma floridae | reverse complement strand
ATCTGATGGCTTTCCTAGCCCACTCCATACTACTGTGTACGCTTGCGGTTCATGACTATTTAGGAATTTGTAATCCTTAGTGTCCCTGTCAGTATTTATAAACGGCCTGTCTTCTTGCCTTGACCCTTGACCCCCCCTCGAACATACGTCAGCACAGTGAGCTTCTCTTCCCGTGTATAAACATTACGTACCTTTTTACTGACCCCAACAAATGGAAGCTAAATATTCAAGTAGATGAATAGGTCGGGGTCATTTTGTTCACCTTCCCCCTCCCCCCTCCTCCTCTGAATCTAAATCTTCATTCTTTATAGTCAGGGAGGTGGTCGCTATCACTCGTACATTTAAATTTCAAAGAGATAATATCTTTGTCAGCTCTGAGGTGAAAAAAAAAATCCGTTGATCTAGCGTAAAAGGGTCAGTTAGCAAGTGAAGAATTGACGAAATTAAGCAAATTGTAAGTGGAAAGTACTATAGGGCCAAGGCTGAACACGACTTTTGCAATATCGTACAAGTTGCTAGGTGACGCTATGATACTTTCACTTACAGGTCACCAGGAACTGCTTTTCAGGTCCGGTCCGCACACACCTCTGGTCTCTGTCGGTTGTCTTGTTCTCCTGTTGTTGTGCACCACTGGATGGTTTGTCATCTACATGTGTCAACAAGAAGTAAACCAGGCGGCTGCCAAATACTGAAGACTAACAACACTCATGACTTAGCCTGCGTACCATCCTCTGGCTCAATCCTGGTTAGCAAGCTAAATGTGCACTCTCACCGCACTTGCGTCAAGCTTGCGTCACTGCGGGGTTCGTTCACTGCAGCACTGTCTTGTTATTTTCTCCGATTTTTTCATAATTGAGACTGCGTAATACGTATGACTTAAAAGACGACAAAATACACAAAAAGTAAGAAAATTCGTTCTTTACCTCCAAAATTCGTTGATTATCTTTCGAACCCCGAAGTGACGCAAGCGTGACGCAAGTGCAGTGAGGGTGTACCTTTAAGGATTGAGCCAGCGGTCACTACGGGGGATGGTACTCAGGCTACTATAGACTGGCATCCATTCTCGTTCAACAAGTTGGTAGCTATTATCTCGCCATGGGCGTAGAAAAAACGACGAAAGACGATCACAAAAGAAAAGAGCTGTTTGAAGAGGCCACCAAATTCCACCCAAATTTCTTCACATTCACTGACAACAAGAAAACAGTTCTTCTTCTAACATCACAAAACCCACACATAATCGAAAACGTAGGATCTTTCGTCTTCCACTGTCTCCGAAAAAAAAGTCGAATCCGGTAACCCAGAATCTAGAGTTAGCTTTAAGACTAGAGTAGACATTTGCTATATTGTTTTTTTTTTTTTTTTCACAGTTTGAAACTCTCATGTTATCTGCAATTAGCCCACGGGCAAGAATTTGTAATAAACTTATTATCATTAACACTGACCGATTTATCTGCTTGGAGCTTAGAGATGACGCATATCTAGGTCAGTAGGAGGACACGTTGTATATACAAACAGAGAGGCTGATAACATTCCCCTTCACTCAGCAGAAGTGCACAAACAGCTCGGTGTGAAACTATTGTCCCTCTAGTCCCTGATATACTGGGTAAAGTTTCAGTATTGCGGAAAGATGGCGAAGACCTTTGTCGTACTATTGTCCACGCTTGTGGCGGTTCTGTCTCAGAGCGAAGTGGCTGCCACAGCGACTACGTCGTTAGAGGAAGAACTCCACGACTTGGACAACTTCGTACAGACCGTCCTGGCCTGCAGGTCCGACTCGGTACCCGGGTTAACCATCGCCGTCGTCAGGAACAGGGACGTCGTCTTCGCCAAGGGGTACGGCAGGCGGGACTCGAACCGGGGACTCCCGGTGAACAACCGGACACTTTTCGGCATCGCGTCCCTCACCAAATCCTTCACAGCCGCCCTTCTGGCCGACATCCTCGCGGAGAGGGATGACGTCACATGGGACACACCGCTGGTCGACATCTTGGGAGAGGAGTTCCGATTTCAAGACGAGTTTCGCACGAAGGAGGCGACTCTTCGCGACCTTCTTGCTCACAAGATGGGGCTGCAGAAGTTTCCGGACAGCATTTTGCAGTTTGGGTCAAACGTCGGCAGAGCGGAGCTGGCAAGGTTTTTAAATTTTTTTCCATATATTTTTCATTTATTTGAACAACAGAGTACAGCAACAATAAAAAAGAAAGAAAGAAATATGTACAATGCACTGGTGGCTTCACCATTACAGAATGATATTCTTTGCTAGCTTTGAGCGTAACCTGAGTTTTTCATTACGTGAAGTTTATCGAAAGATGCCAAGGTATCGTTAACGACTGTCAAACACGTCGGATACACCACACTAGAAAATATCTATCTTTAATGCGATCGGTGAAAACTATAGTGACAATTGCTCAAAATGTATGAAAGTTGGCATGTTGGATCTTTAGTGTATATCTTCTTGCCATTGAAAAGCAAGTTACTATAGGCTCAAACTTCCATAAGGTTGTTTCTATTGTTGTATAGAAAATTTATGCAAACTTTCATGGTTTCACAATAACCTAACACCAAAAGGAAAACATCATTGACGCATTGATAACTGTAGTATATGATAGTCCCAAATCCAAGAACTTTGACGCTACAAAATTTAATGTGACATACAAAATAACTCTCCAGTACCTCATAGTTGATCAAAATATATTAAAAGAAAAGTTATAATGTAACGTTACGAAGGCAAATTCGGAAATGGCGAACATCACCCATAAGGGGACATAACCCAAAGGGTGTTGCGTGCAAGAAGATGACATTTTGCTGACAGTATGTACGGGCCCTAGTGTTGATTGGTGGTCTCATAGTAAGTTTTGTAAACTTGTGTACTTGTCTCTGTAATTGTGTTAATCATGTTTTGGTAGTACTTCGTAGTCAAAGACAACTGTCAGTATACGGTATCTATTTGGATAAAACTGTCTTATTTACACTAGTAGATAGTGGAAGGTGCTAGGGTGCACAGGCGTTTATCTCATGTGTCAAGATGACAAAAATATACACGCGGAGTGTCAACAAGCACCTAACGATACATCTAAGGCCTGAGTCACAATTCCCAAACCGGGGCCCGGCCGGGTAGCTTTCGGGAACGAAAAATATGATAAGAAAGGCAACAAAGCACACAAAACATAGAAAAAAATAGTCAGGAGCATACTTTGTGTATATTCCTGGGTAGACACTTTTATTTTTCGTTTTTACAAACAGCCTGGCCGGGCCCCGGTTTGGAAATGTGACCCAAGCCTAACGCAGTTTCCATCCGGTGCTGAATAATGAGACTTTGAGACTTTATTTGAAAATTCATTAGAGACGCCACTAGGCCATGCCACTAATCTTCTTGGACTTCATGCGTGTACAAACAATAACGTACATACAGTCAATATTTACATACATGTCAATTAAAAACAGTCATGCCATTAATGATGGCGGTTATTTTGTCGGGCGGAACCAATAATTGCAATTCCTCAGTGGACAGGAGCCCTTATGCATGTTTGACGTCTGAAATAGGTAACAGATTGTTGGAAGTCGGCATCGTTCCCCTGCCATTGGTTGCTTTAGAGGGCGTAGAAAATCTAAATACAGATCATGATTCCTTGAGAGTAATCAAGGAGGTCATCAACTTAAGGGCATACGAAACATCTCTTATTTGGAACGGGGGCGATGCCGACTTCATATAACCTCTGACCCATTGCTGACGTCATACGTGCTTAAACTCCGAGTCGTGTCCAGAGCAATAATCTCTTTCACACTTCCGAGTGCGCATGTGTAGGAATAGGAATTGTGGGTCATATGTTAAGGTGAAGGCCCCAGAGACATAAACGAAACACGCCAGGACAACCCTAACCCACCAGATGTGAAAATGGGTACCTATCTTTGGTTGGGGAGGGCAAAAGCGGTGGATGGAGAGGTATGGTAGCCTCTACCAGGCTCCGCGGATGGTGCTCTAATAGTAGAAGTTGGACAAATAGAGTCAATAGTACGCTAGGGGAGTAGTTGAGGAAATATCTCCTCTGGCCGGCAAAATCCCCTAGCGTACGTACTGTGTCCAATTTCTACTATTAGACCATCGATCCACGGAGCCTGGTAGAGGCTAGAGGTGTGGACCCCGCCTCCCTTTACATCCCACCCTAAGGCCTTAGAAAAGCTATGAGAATACCATTTACCTTCCAATATCGATAGATGCACATCTTCCTCTCTTTGCCCTCGCCAGAAGAGTCAGGTACTTTGCCGAAGTCCATCCTTTCCGGACAGAGTTCTACTACAGCAACCTGATGTACGATCTGGCAGGGCACGTCGCCGAAAGGCTTGCCGGGAAGCCGTACGAGCAGCTGTTACGGGAAGGGATCTTCCTCCCCCTGGGGATGAACGACACCACGTTCCTGCCAGACGCGCTCGAAGAGGAAAACTTCTCCAACTTCGCGGAAAGCTATGTGATGTATGACAAGAACGGACGCTCTCTGGCCTTAAACAGGGACTTGTACAGGTGATGCCCCCTTTCGTTACGATATAACGTTATTAGTTCGGTAGAGAGCGAGGGATGTGTGGCCCAAGGGCTAGGAAAACGGGGATAAGCGTTGCTCTGTGCACTGTAGTGTGTTTGGAAGGATTCTTACGTTAAATTGCTGTAAAATTCGGCAAATCTAAGGAAATGAAGAAAGTGTCGTCCAACGCACTACATGATTGAACTTGTTCCATGAATCATGAATCTGAAGCTCATCTTCCACAGTTATGTGGGGCCAATGGGCTACGGAAACGGAGATAGGCGCCGCCCTATGACCATGGTTTGTGGAAAGGCCTCTAATACACCTTTCTCACGCGGCGGCCATGATAGATCTAAAACGAGTCCAATGTAGCAAACAGACAAAACTTATTTCTAAAATCAGGTCCCATTTAGTTTTTCCCAAAACCACACAAATTTTCATGATATAAGATAGAATAATAAACATTACAAGAAGTGTTATGCACCGAAAGATGTAGCAAGTCAGAGTAGTGTAGACTGACCCCATAGTCCCTTAAGAGATGCAAAATAAAAACATAATAATGCAAATTTGTAACGAATTTGCAGCCATTCACTTATTGGTCGATTTCCTAATTGGCAGGCTACCATTGGTCGAACTGCTAATTATGATGGACAGCCTTTTGTTTGCCACATTGAACTCGTTTTAGATCTATCATGGCCGCCGCGTGAGAAAGGTGTATTTTAACCCGTTGCTCGCCCAAACGCACAGACTTCTGAAGCTGAACAACCCTGCTGGTGGCGTGGCGTCCAACGCCGTGGACATGGCGCGGTACCTGCAGTACCACCTGAGGGCCGCTAGGGGGCACGACAACGACACAAACAGTACGTAATGTCAAGTTGATTTGATTATATGTATGACATCTTAGTTTTTATTCACACCCTATCTCTCTGTCTCTCTCTGTCTCTCTGTCTATATCTATGATACTTGTTAAGTGATTTTCGAGTAAATAGTTTCCTTAGAAGTTGACCATAGTGTGCAGAAGCATCAACATCGACGTAATATACACACATATATGCACACTTATGATACAAATCTGAATAAACTGACAAAATTCCGGCTCTTCTTGCTCACAGAGCTTCTCCAAGAAGCGTACAAGGTCCAGTTTGTGTCCAGTCCTAGGTCCGAAGAAAGGCTGAAGGAGATCTTCCGGCCCCAGTTCCCGGTGGGAGTCATGGAGAAAGGAGCAGGTCTAGGGCTGGTAGTGGGAGAATACAGAGGTTTTTATTGCTCAATCTGTGTTTTGTCTGAATTTCTATATGTTGGACATGCATAAACTCATGACATAGTATCAAGCTATGTTGTCAGGGAGTTATGAGGTTGTGTGGTGTAACTGCAGAGTGTTTGGCCCTGAACCCAGTTGAAGTCTGTCCTATTACTGATCTTTTTCTATTGGGAAAGGCACTTTACACAACTTTCCCCACTTCACTCGGTTTTAAAAATGGGCACTTCGGTTTGGGAGGTGATGGAAGGAGACGGTTGGGCTCCGCCTCCCAATACCGTGCTCAAGACATCGGCAATACCGGTAGCATGGCAGGGTCTAAACACAGGACCACTGGATTCTGGGTCAACCTTTTTCCTCTCCTCTAGACGTTAGAGGAGTGACTCTGGAAGCCACCGAGGTCTTCCTCCTTCTATTATCTTCAAAAATGTCTTCTTAAGTCAAATATGTGTGAGAACTCCCAATCTTCAGTTATGTTGCAATTATTTTTCTCATTCCGCTCGGGCGACCCACTTCTCGAGTAATCTCTCCATAGGCCATGTATGTGGTCCATGTCTATTTTGTAGGCAGTTTATCTTATTGATGTTGATGATATCAGCCTAAGCATGATATGATCGAAAGCCACGGCGTTTCCTGTCGGCCACTTAGTTCTGATAAATGCCCGCATGTCCAGGGATGTATATTATGGGCCAAACATAATATACTCCAATGCGTAAAACGTCCATTTGAACCCAACATTGTTTCCCATTCCAGGCTACAAGAAGGTGACACATGGCGGTAGGGTGTTCGGCTTTACGTCACTCATGACGCTGTTTCCTGACCAAACAGGAGGCGTGTTCACCAGCGTGAACAGTCCCGTGATCAACTGGGACAGAGACGTGCACAGGGTCCTGCACTACCGCGTAGCCGATATGCTGCTAGGTATGGATTTGTTAAGACGTAACCTCTCACAGTTCTGTCGAGTATCACAAAATTTTCACTCAAAGAAAATAGATCAATTTTGTAGCTTGAGTCAGTTCCCTAGGTATGTAAGGAGACATAGAGAAGGCTCCATTACTACTCGAATATTTATCCATGTCGTAGTTTTATGTCAGTTCTTAGTAAATCATATTTGTCTATTAACGGTACAGTAAGTCACTGACACCCCACCATATTTGTTATTGCAGATCTTGACCCGTGGCTGAACACCACCACCGCCTGTACCTACCCCCAACCCTGGAGCACCCGCCCTGCCTCCTCCCAACCCGTGCCTCCCGCAACCTCTCGCGACTTCCCGCGAGACAAGCGAGACTACGTGGGTTCCTATGGCAACCGCGTCTTCGGCAACCTCACCATTTACCTCAGCCCCACGGACGGCACCTTGAGATTTAGAGCGGGTCTGATTGGTCGCGGGGTGGTTCTTCCGCTGAACGCCACGAACAGAATTCTCCTTAAAGGTCCCCCAGACATGTTCGCGCCGGTTCAAGTGTCCTTGGAGGAGGAAGGAGGGACGATCCGGCGCCTTGTGGTGCCCGGAGTTCCCCCCGAGCCACCGGTGGTGTTCGAGAGGGGCCTGAAGGTCCCGGATGGGGACGGGACACAGCAGAAGGTCCCGGATGGGGACGGGACACAGCAGAAGGGAGGGTGTACGTCAGGTGCTGTCTCTGGTGCTGAAACTGCGGTGCACGGAGCGTGGGGTGGCTATCCACTGTTAACGGTGTTCCTGCTGGTGTTTGTCTTTATTTGATGGCATCAGCCTTATTTTATAAGGTGCGCTAACATTGAGTGGCCTGCCTGTCTGCCTTTAGAATGAAATTATTGGAAAAAGAACATGCATTTCCTTTATATTATACCATTCTTACATTCTGGTTGAAAAGGGGCCAGCAATTGCATTTAAGAGATGAACTCAGAATCGTGTTTTTAGAGGGACGACGTTTCCATGATCATCTGTAATCTTCATGGTAAAATTGGCTACTTCAGTTTCTACTGTACTGCACAACTAAAAACCACCTCATTAAAACTCACAGTCACAACTTGATGTGCTAACGAGTTATCTTTATTTCTTGCGCAGCTGCCGACAACTGCCGCGGGCCGTAGTCAAACGGGACATGTACATGATGTTTGTTATAGCCTGTTCTTAATTATTTTCCGCGATCATTATAACGTGTTATATAATAATCATTTTGAAAGGTATTTAGGTGACATTGGTGAAATTTTACAGACATGGGAAAGACCATTATGACGAACCAAAATCTTACTTAAATCGCAACGGAGGCGACGAAATCGGGTGCTTACGTTTTATATAGCGTTACTTTCTATAAGACGAAGTAGATTACACAATCATACAGTGGGAATATATCTTGTGTATCAGTTTGTACAATCATAATATATCCACGGAAGTGACCAGCTGACGTCATCACTCAGGTGGTCCGTGGGTAACCATGGAAATTGGCATCGCTGTTGGAGACCCCCTGCGTGGATGCGCACAGACTGCTGGGAAACTTGTTTCTTACATCACACGGGAGCGTACTGGAAGAGACCCATATATGGGATGTCTGTAAGTGTGACATGATATCCGGCAAGCGGCAAAAATCATTGGTCATTGATACTATTGAAATTTGATTTGAAGGCATTGGTAAAAAAAATCATTTCAATATCATCGAAAAATCGTAGAAATCATCTATATCATTAAGATATCATTGCAAAACCTTGGAAATTACTGAGACCGATGAAAGTTCTGTCAAATGTTTGGACGCTTAATGTTCTTACAACGGTTTCACTTCTGTAGCACAAATCACGCTAACGTCGCGGCCCAAACTAGCCTGGGTACCATCCGGATGGTAGTTCGCTCTAACGTTTATTATACACTATATACAGTCGCTTCTAGCTCTGACTTTTATTATACACTATGTACTGTCGCTTCTCTGCTGTTCCGTCTGGGCACCTTGACATCTCCAACGTCTGGAATCGTCCAAATTTTGGACGAGGGCGCTGATTGGTCCCATACATCAGCGAATAAAGGAATGGGTTCAAGAGCTCGCTCAAACAGGCATTCCAATACCAAATGGTACCCAGGCTATGGTACCCAAACAAGATGGTAGCTGAAGTGTTCTGACTCACCCAGTTGGGCACGACGATCTCCCCTTTGGGGGTCTTCTTCAGGCAGTTGAACCTGCCCGACACCGGCAGCTCTTCGCAGGTGTAGCCGCCGGGACAGGGGTTCAGTCCGCAGTACCCAACCTGCCGGACAATATCTGTAACATAAAGGGAACATGGTTAGTAACGGAGCCGAGAGGTACAGAACCTGCCCGACACCGGCAGCTCCTCGCACGCGTACCCGCCGGGACAGGGGTTCAGTCCACAGTACCCTACCTGCCGCACTATATCTGTAACATAAAGGGAACATGTTAGTACCGGAGCCGAGAGGTACAAATCATGCTCTTCGCAGGTGTAACCGCCGGGACAGGGGTTCAGTCCGCAGTAACCAACCTGCCGGACGATGTCGGTAACATAGTGGGACATGGTTAGTACCGGAGCCGAGAAGTACAACACGTGTAGCCACCGGGACAGGGGTTCAGTCCGCAGTAACCAACCTGCCGCACTATATCTGTATTACACATAGAGGAACATGGTTAGTACCGGAGCCGAGAAGTACAACACGTGTAGCCACCGGGACAGGGGTTCAGTCCGCAGTACCCAACCTGCCGGACGATATCTGTACCATAAAGGGAACATGGTCAGTACCGGAGCCGAGAGGAACAAAACATGCAGGGTTCAGTCCGCAGTACCCAACCTGCCGGACAATATCTGTAACATAAAGGGACATGGTCAGTACCGGAGCCGAGAGGTACAACAAGTGCATCCGCCGGGACAGGGGTTCAACCCGCAGTACCCAACCTGCCGGACGATATCTGTAACATAGCGGAATATGGTTAGTACCGGAGCCGAGAGGTACAACACGTGTACCCGCCGGGACAGGGGTTCAGTCCGCAGTATCCTACCTGCCGCACTATATCTGTAATATGACGGAATAAGGTTTTTACCGGAGCCGAGAAACACAAAATATTTAGCGTTCAGCCCGCAGTACCCAACATGCCATATGCACGTGAACTAAGAAAAGAAACTTTATCTGCAATAGACCTAGTTCCAGTTCCTGCGAGAGTACATCCTAGCGCGATAAAGCGATCCTGGCTAAGACCCATTGAGTTTGAACTTGTCCATTCACTATGATATCCTGTGCGAAATCCAGCATCGAGTAATCTTTCACGGAAAGCTACGCTCTTCATCCGTCTTAAATTTCAACACGGAATACAAATACGAACAGCTGAAGAAGCCAGAGTACTCACCTATCTCCACGCAGGTGTCCATGCCGTCCTTCATGGCCACCGTAGTCGAGCCCCGCTCACATGCACACACCACGCGGCCCGCTAGGGGGCCCATGTCCACCTTGATGCAGTACTCATCATCGTAAGCAGTGTCGTACAGTGGAGGGACTGTGGTGTAGAAATAAACAAGTCAACAAACAAACAAACAAACAAACAAACACACAAACAGACAAACATGGTAAGCAGTGTCGTACAGTGGGGGAACTGTAGCGTAGAAATAAGCAAGTCAACAAACAAACAAACAAACAAACATCGTAAGCAGTGTCGTACAGTGGGAGAACTGCGGCGCAGAAATATGCAAGTCAACAAACAAATAAACAAACATCGTAAGCAGTGTCGTACAGTGGAGGAACTGTGGTGTAGAAATAAGCCAATCAACAAAGTTTAGAAACAGACAAACATCGTAAGTAGTGTCGTACAGTGGGGGAACTGTGGCGTAGAAATAAGCAAATCAACAAACAAAAAATGTATCGCCGTAATTCCCGATCCCGTTTAGCAATGCCACTATATTCATGAAAAACTTCACAGCATCTTTGTTATATTTTGTTAACCATTAATTACCCCCTACCGCGTGACATACATTGTGAATGGAAGCGTCCGGCAGAAAGATCCTAGCATTTCATGAATAAAGAAGGTTTTAACAAACCTATAATTTATTTTATTCGGTTTTTTTTCATCTATTTCATCAGGGGTGCGTCATATTGACTATCGGTGGTTTCCAATGCGCCTTGGGGAAAATCCCATACAAAATTTAGATAATGAAATATAACATTAAGAACGTGGTATAAGATTAACCCAATTTCAAGCTTTAAAAAAGGTGTCCATTTTGAAACTTGGTATCAGTGAATAAATGATTAACGCGCGACACACGTAAGCTCCAGAGGCATATCTCTTGTTAGTCTGGCATAACGTGGCAGTATGATGTACATCTCGGCTTTACACCTTTTTGCCACTCATTTAACTCAGCTCAGGAAACAATCTATCTTTGAGCCACACAAAAGCCCGAGGCCCTTATCATGTTTCCACAGCCGCCCGGGGTGATCGTTTATTCGCCTCCACGTCTGTCTTAGGTCCCCTCGGCACACAGCCAAGTCTTCTCACGGACTTAGAGGAGTAGTTAGATAATCTTTAAGATGCAGTGACGGTGTCTTGAGTTGCGGTGATGGTCGAACTTTTTCAAAGTATTCAGTTGATTATTTTTCAACAGATTGTTCAACTCCAAGTAAAGTTGTCGCCGAATTATCAATGGTGAAGTTGGAAGTATCTTCTAATTGTGGTGATGATTACGTTTTTAACAGACGAGAGAGTGTTCCATGGACTATTTTTCAAGGTCGGGAAATAATCTAGCCTGACTAAAATCGCCCCTCCCCCTAGCGGCCAGCCCTACGATTGCCGCCGCCCTAGGGGAGGGGGTCATTAAGCCCAGCCAGCGAGAGCGTGTGTAAACACAGGCTAGGAATTAATCAAACCAAAGTTCAACGTGAAGTTGGCAGCCGTTTGTGAGTCTGATATGCTGGGAGTGTAGCATGTATAGTGGTTCAGACATGGATCATTAGTCAAGAGAGTATCTGACTTCGGCGGAAAGTCAAACTGAAGTTTGTCGATGACGCATCCGTGGTGAAGTGGACAGCTTTTATGATTGCAAGTCGCAGTGAAGATTTCACTTTGTCGTAGTGTTAAAGATATCATTGATTATTTGTCATACGATTGGTTAACTTCGGCGGATTGTCAAGCTTAAGTTTGCCATTGATTAATGCACAGTGAAGATGGCAGCTTTTGGTAATCATAAGATACATGCCAGTGACAATTGATTTTTCATAGCATTTCAGATTTTCATTATTTGTCATCAGGTTATTGACTTCGATGGTAATGATGGAGTTTCTCTTCGACTCCTTCATAGTAATTATGTCAGCTTTCCTTAACTGTGAAAACTGCACATAATGAAATCTCGTGTTAATCTAATCTCCAAGTATATCCTACGGTGCCATAAGATAGTATCAATGCTGGCCAGGGAGTAGAGCCGGCTCAGGGAGTCAAAACGGGCACCTACGGTAAGTTACTATACATTACGCAGCGTGGGTCTGGTTGCAGATTAGTGTTAATCCACTGAACTTGAAAATGCACTTGTCTGTAAGGTCACATGAATAATTTCGTTTGCTTGGAAGCTAATGCGTTCACGTACAGAGGTTACTCGGTACAGTCCAGTTCATCCTATTTCCAGTGACACTATCGACGACCTCCAAGACTCCGTTTATCAACCCAAAGTAGTCTTCAGAGATAATCGTCTCCTTAAACGCCATTAGCAAAGCACTTACGTTATTTAAGAGACTCCATGTCGATAAAGCTGTCAAGATTTTGAAAATAAGGAACACAGCGTTACAAGGTGGCCATATATGGCCATAGAGACAATTTTCCTCGAAACACTTTAAAATGTTTCTGATAAGAGCTAAGCACTATTTCATATACTAGTACCATTAGAAAACATTTACGTTATGAACGACTACCTGATTCATAAATAAGGTGATGTTTGGGAAGGAATGGACCAAGGTCACATAAACCGCAGTTGCTAAAGATGATGCTTTAAAATGTTTTTTGCCGATCGCGAAGTACCATTTCAGATAATGATACCATTAGAAAGGCATTTACGATATGGACGGTTATTGGATCAATAAATAATGTGAGATTTTGAAGAGGAAAAGGTCACATAGAGCTGCTTATTAATAAATGGTCGTATAAACCATTTTTGCTGAAAATGCTTTAGAATGTTTTTGCCGATCGCGAAGTACCATTTCAGATACTGATACCATTTGAAAAACATTTACGTTATGAACGATTACCTGATCAATAAACAAGGTAAGAATTTGAAGAGGAAAAGGTCACAAATGGTTGCTTGGAAATAAATTTTAATGGTCATATAAACCATTTTTGCTGAAGATGCTTTAAAATGCTTTTGCCAATCACGAAATACTATTTCAGATACGGGTACCATTTGCCAACCATTTGCGTTGTGTAAGATTGTCCAGACTTATAAATCTGTTGAGAGTTTTAAAAGGAAAGGATCACATAGGGTTGCTTAGTAATAAATGGTCAGAAAAGTCATTGTTTTATTAAAAGATAATCTGAAATGTGGAATCGTTAAGTACAATCTCAGATACTGTTACCATTAGGAGGAAAGCATTTACGTGGTGTAGGATTACCAATATCGATAAATCTGGTGAGACGTTAAAAGGGAAAGGTCACATAGGGTTGGTTAGAAATAACTATTTATGTACCCTTTTTTCGTTTAAGATGCTTTGAACTGTTTCGTCAACTTCAGATACTGGTACCATTCACGTTGTGTAAGAGTACCAATATCGATAAATCTGGTGACACTTTGAAAGGAAATGGTCGCAAAGGGTTGCTTAGGAATAACTGGTCATGAACCCTTTTTGAAATGTTGCCAATCGGTAAGTACAATTTCAGATACTGGTACCATTTGCAAGGCATTTACGTTGTGTAAGATTGCTCTGATAGATGCAACTGGTGAGATTGTGAAACAAGGGTCATATGGGTGGCACGAACCGATAAGGATACTTTGATACCCTGATAAGAATACATTTGAACCGCTAAGTGCTATTCTAGATAAAAGTATCATTACTAAAACACTTTAAGCCATGTAGAATTACCCAGCTCGATATATCTGGCGAGATTTCGCAAAGGAAAAGTTAGATGCTCTATGGTTACCTCAACCATCTTTGCTGAAAATACTAAATTTACAGATAGCTAAGTGCCATTTCAGGTGCCAATGGCAAAGCATTTGTGGAAAGACCAATAGAGCTGGTAATATTCTGTAAAGGAAAAGTCCCACGTCAGGGTGACAAATGTGTGAAGGACTATTTTCCTAATGGATGTGAAGTAGAGCGAGTCAGGTCCCAGCTGGGGCACTGACAGATATGTGAACACATTTATTGGTAAAATCTGTGCGATAAAGGGAAGTGAAAGGTGACACCCCAATTGACCCCTGCACGTACAGGTTTGGTGGGGGAGTCGACCCATGTCTATAGGAAGTGCCTTTGCAGGGCTTTTTCGGATTTTATTCCGCAGTACCCCAGCGTTGAGAACTAATTTACAATTACAAAACATCACAGAAGGCGAGAAATCTGTCCAGAATCCATTTTTAGGCATTTCGGACCATTTTAGGCCAAATATATTGGGCTTCGTTGCCCTAGCGTTGAAACAAAATGTGACATGGGGGTGCCAACAAGAAAATGGCAAATTTGTGCAGAATAACTTCAACTAGTTTGGTTCCAAGGTCAGCGCTTTGAAACAAATCTGCACACTTCAGCTGCCTTTTCTCACTAAACCACTGGACTATTATCTAAATAGCAGGTATAAATGATGGCATTCAGGTTTGCTCGTGAATGGATTCAAACGAGGCACCAGAATTCAAAATCAGCAGGGAAGACATTAAGTGTGACGCACTGGAATAAATAATAATGGTGTGTAAAATGTTTCCCACGCTTAAGTTAAGTGATGTTTGCTTTTACTCTAACGAACGCCTATTGAGTTGGATGAAGATAATTGCTAAAATTGTTCGATAAACAGGCACAAATGTCGGGAAATCATGGACTCATATAGACTGTCAACAAAAAGTGGCGCAGGTGCTTCGGAGTGGGTACCATTTTGATTGATAAAAAAATGTATTTGAAATATATTTGAGATTTATGAGTGTGTTGGTTTGGTTGGTTCGATGCTTTGTTTAAATGATTGTTAATGGCTCCTATTGCCTCTTATTTCAACTGTTGTCTATGCTATCTTTGTTGGGACTTCTGTATCTAATGCTCCTACATAGGAAGGCTGTGTTGTCAACCTTTCACATTTGCACATTCTTAGGGAAAAGTCCTTAATGTCAATGCACTTATCGAGCAAAAAAAAACCGCTTAGGAAATTTTTTCAGAGCCACATTGCCAGTAATTGCTCCAAAAGTGCGTCAAATCAACACGCAAATCATATACAATTCGTTTAGAGTGGCTGTCATTACTGCGTGATTATCACCATCTCGGCTGATTGCCAGTAACGAAAGTCATCGTCTCCCTCTCATCACAACCGCAATCACTCTAACGGCATCGAACAGCTTCAAATTTACCAGCGCCAATTCAATCATTCTTAGCTTAAAGTTCATCAATTACAGTCCTCTGACAGCTATTACATTCAAGTTCCCGACCTTATCTCAACATGTGCCCCTTACGTCGTTCGTCAGTTCCACCATAATAGAAGCAGTACTAGTCTGTCGGGATGGAACTTCCAAATGTATGTCAACTTCCGAGAATATGTTCAAACTTCAGAATATCTTAGGTCTTTCGAGTGTGTTCGAACTTTCGAAAATTTCAGAACTTTCGAATGTTTTCGAACTTACGAATGTGTTCGAACTTCCGAATATTATCGAACTAACGAACGTTTTCGAAATTTCGAATGTGTTCTATATTCCGATACATTCGGCAAGTTCTAGACAGGGTCACCACCCAGAGATCTTGCTTATAATTCACTTTTCAGCATCGCGCAGTTTTCGAAGTTATTACCACACATCTGTGGTTAAACCTCCGACAAAAACACTTGGAAAAACAACATTTTGCCTAACCAGATTTCCTTGGTAAGATTAAAATCTGTCTTCAACATGTTGATGGAAGTGTGACCGAAAGTCTCTGCATAATAACCAATTGCAATCACTACATCAACATTACTATCTCACAATATATAAAACTGGGCCGTGATAAAACACGTTCGGAGGGAATCCGTTCCTTCACTTAGTAAAAAAAAAAATAGTCTCTCTTAAACGCCTCCCCAGAAACCCTGGCAATGGACAGCCTCATTCAGGCCAGACAAGTGATTGTATATGTGACTCACCATTTCACACGGAAAACCAAACCAATCACAAAAGAGAGCTTTGAATCCGGATCCTCAATACATTTGCATCAAAGTAATTACTCCGACAGAGCTGACAATGGAAAGACAAGGTACTCTACTAATAGGTAGCTTTGTCTCCCAGACGACAAGGTACTGTGGCATCCGTCTTAAACAAGAACGAGAAAATAACGAGGCTACTGCGTACGTTGGACACCTGTGGCACACAGATAACACTTATCTGATGAAGACGGGATTTACACCTGATCTTGGCGGACATTTGCCATGTGACCAGACATTTTCTGACAGAAACAATCGAAGAACAGGGACCTTCGTGTTGTTCAGCTCGATGTTCCGGCAACTTGTCGGAGTAAAGTAAAGAATAGCTAACTAAGAAAAGTAGGCGAAACAGCGTAGGTCCTCTCTAACAAGGATTCTATCGATTTCAATACGTTTATGTAGGGATGGATAGGGAAGAATGTTAGCTTCAGGGGTCTAGACAAACAAACAAACAAACAAACAAACAAACACGTCTTTTGTACTCACCGCATTGTGACTCCCCGTCCACGTAGATCAGCCACTCCGAGTTGTGACAGGCTGGGAACGAGAGAGAAACACATTCATGGTCACTCTGGGAACGAGAAATAAAAGTGACATTTGTTCAGGAACATATTTCAAATCTATTCTAATCAATTTCCAAGCAGATTCCCCGTGGCATAATATAGTATCAAAGCTGGCCAAGGAGTATAGCCGAGCACCGGTAGTCGGCTGACCTATTCTGGCCGGCTATACTCCTTGTCCAGCTTTGATACTATCTTATGTCACCGGGAATCTGCTTGGAGATTAATTCTAAGCTCCGATAATGGCTTTGTCAGTTTTTGAGCATCAATGTAAGTTTACAGTGGGCTCTTATGTCACAACCGGGACAGATTTATCTTGTCTACTTTTCGCGGAGAAGTGTTTTACAGTTTAGCCCCTGATGAAACTATTATTGGCTGCCGAAATGTCGACCATTTGTGACATTGCGGTTGAGGCTCAACTCAAACGTGGGAACCCCATTGAACTTCTTAGCCAATGGACGTCCCTAACCGCAGTTAGCGCTCATTGGAGCATGATAGGGGATTCGAACCCATGACCTCCTTGTTCTCGGCCAAACACCCTACCAATTCGCCGGTGATGCCAACTGACTGAGTCGGCACAGACTGATAAGTCATGACAGGAATATCCGTGCTATCTGCCATACGTCTCGACCCCCCCCCCCTCCCACAACCCCGGCGCACGTATGGCACCATTCAAGCCTCTGATTCCCGATTAATGCAGGGGAACGACTCTGCTGGGCACTCTGCTGATCACTCTCCTGGTCACTCTCCTGGTTTTTAAGAATCCGTCAAAAAGGAACATTTATATCTACAAGATTTGAGTTTCGAGTCGATTTCTTTACCGGCATTTTTGTTGCTTTCATCTGGGGGTAGTGACTTCTGATACCCTTTGCTTGAAATCAGCCAAAACGTCGTTAAAGAACTTGGCTCTTGTTGTGCAAAGCAAAATACTTCATTTAAACACTTTGCACGTCTGGTTGAATGTTTCTCTACAACAAAAAAACCACGGGCAAATCAGACAACCATTCTTGTTTGAGCAATCAAAGTCGGTGTCAAATTGTCAGTTTATGTCTTCAGGGTACATCTCAAAATCTTTATCATTCATCTGGAAGAACTAGCAAAAATATTACGTTCACGACCAACACGGAACTGTTGAGACATGGTCGCTATCAGTGGCTTCATCAACGCGTGAGTGGGCAAACCTGATGGTACGTAAATGTTCATCTGAAGATCAAACACCGTGGGATGGGGTGATTCCGTCCATAGAGTCCTGTCAGATACAGGGGGAGGTCGGGACAATCAGTATGCTGTCACGCTCGGGCGTGCTCAATCAAACATTGCTCGTCTTGAGACAGTGAACTGGCCAGAGTTTCAGGGGTGAGATGTTTTGAAGATGAAGGGGTGACAAAACTCATAGAAGTGGTTATGTTCTACTGTGTTAGGAAGAACACACGTTATGTACCGTATTTACAGGTTCATCTGGAGATCAAACACCGTGAGATGAGGTGATTCCGTCCATAGAGTGCTGCCAGATGCAGGGGGTTGTTCGGGACAATCAGTATGTTGTCACGCTCGGGCGTGCTCAATCAAACATCGATTTCTGGAGAGAAGGAACCGGCCAGAGATTCGGGGGGTGAGATGTTTTGAGGATGAAGATGTGATAGAACTTCACAGGAGAAATAGAGAGGTAACAGTGATCTGGTTTCAGCTCACCATAAGACAGCTATCAATCTTCTACTGATCGTGACAGAAAAAGCAGATGCTATGAATAATATAAATTTATTTCAGTTCATTGTAACCTAGCTTTCAATCAGAACCAATGGCGTTTATGTGAAAGGGATCTGCAGCCTGTTTCCGCTCATTGAAGTGGTTATGTTCTACTGTTCGTACCAGGAAGGACGCACGGTATGTACAATATTTACAGGTTTATTGAAGATCAAACACCGTGGGATGAGGTGATTCCGTCCATACAGTGCTGCCAGATACAGAGGGGAGGTCGTGACAATCAGTCTGTAGTCACGCTCGGGCGTGCTCAATCAAACACTGCTCGTCTTGAGACAGTGGACTGGCCAGAGTTTCGGGGGTGAGATGTTTTGAAGATGAAGATGTGATAGAACTTCACAGGAGAAAATAGAGAGGTAACAGTGATCTGGTTTCAGCTCACCAAAGGACAGCTATTAATCTTCTACTGATCGTGACAGAAAAAGCAGATGCTATGAATAATATAAATTTATTTCAGTTCATTGTAACCTAGCTTTCATTCAGAACCGCATTGTGTTTATGTGAAAGGGATCTGCTACCTGTTTCCACTCATTGAAGTGGTTATGTTCTACTGTTCGTACCAGGAAGGACGCACGGTATGTACAATATTTACAGGTTTATTGAAGATCAAACACCGTGGGATGAGGTGATTCCGTCCATAGAGTCCTGTCAGATACAGAGGGGAGGTCAGCACAATCAGTCTGTAGTCACGCTCGGCCGTGCTCAATCAAACATCGTTTGTCTTGAGACGGTGAACTGGCCAGAGTTTCGGGGATGAGATGTTTTGAAGATGAAGGTGTGACAAAACTTCACAGGAGAAATGGAGTAGAGGCAAACTGATCACCATTCAGGTTAGCTCACCAGAGAGCAAATTTTGTACTGATCGTGACAGAAAAGGCAGATGCTCTGAACAATATAGTTCAGTTCATTGTAATCTAGCTTTCATTCAGAACCGCATGTGAAAGGGATCTGAAACCTGTTTCACCTCATTAAAGTGGTTACGTTCTACCGTTCGTACCAGGAAGGACGCACGGTATGTACCGTATTTACAAGTTTATTGAAGATCAAACACCGTGGGATGAGGTGATTCCGTCCATACAGTCCTGCCAGATACAGGGGGGAGGTCGTGACAATCAGTCTGTAGTCACGCTCGGGCGTGCTCAATCAAACATCACTTGTCTTTAGACAGTGAACCGACTAGAGTTCGGGGGTGACATGTTTGAAGATGAAGATGGGATAGAACTTCACAGGAGAAATGGAGTGGAAACTGTGATCTCGATTCAGTTTGCCCACCAAAGAGCAAATCTTCAACTGAAATGTTTTGAGGATGAAGGTGTGATAGAACTTCACAGGAGAAATGGAGAGGAAACAAACAGTTATCTGGATTCAGTTTAGCTCACCAAAGAGAAAATCTTCCACTGATTGTGACAGAAAAGGTAGACGCTATGAACAATATTACGTTAACGACAAACACGGAAATGTTGAGGCAGGGTCGCCAACAGTGGCTCCATCCACGCGTGAGTGGGCAAACCTCAGTTCAGTTCAAGGTCGCCTTGCTTTCATTCAGCTCCATGGACACTGCATTCACCGCAAGGTGTTCATGTGAAAGGGATCTGCGACCAGTTTCGGCTCTCTGTAAGGGTGATGTTCTACTATTTGTACCAGGGTGGACACACGATATGTACAGTATTCACAGGTTTATTGCAAGGGGAAGAAATACTCTTACCACAAGTGCAATTAACAGTGGACTATGTCTTAATATACCGTATCATTGAATGGCAAATCGTCACATATGCGTCCTGTAACGCAGCTTGGGAAACTAACGAAGTTTATCAAACCACACCTGCCACAGATGTGCGTTCAAGTGAGCGTGATAGGGCTAGCCATCTGTCACAGACTCGTACATAACTCGTCTACAAACCTTAATAAGGTGGATTTTGAATGTCAGTTTAGACGTCACGAGCCACAGCGTGGTTAAGACCCGAAAAATAACTCACTAATTGTTAACATAGAGCGGATTAATATTGCTCTTCATGTAGTCTGTTTAATCATAGGATTCATTGGAAAATTGGCAAAAGCAATCATGTGGATAGTTTACGGAAATATTTCGCATCGGGGTAATGAAGAGTAAGAGTTACCTTCGGTGATTTAGTAAGACGACTAATGTGAAACTTTGACTGAAGCTTTATTTAGCATTCTATCCATAGGCTTATCCTTATTAGTTCCACTTCTCGAAAACGCTTATTTCTACACATACCGTCCTGATCTGTACGATTAGTAAGGAGAACTAAACCTGTACTACAGCTCAAAATAATTGACTTAACGGATTTTTTGACTGGATCTTTTCTTCAGGTATCTGGTCCAAAAGCAGATGAACTTTCACGCTGTACAGTTTATATTCACTACTTTAAAAGAATATCAAGGACAAGAGTAATTCACGTTGCGTTATTGTGTTATATCATCAGCGATTTTATGTTTGCATCAAAATAATTTCCTGGGTATAAAACCTTCTCATAAACAAGATGTCTTCAGTATCAGGGTAATGGATGCTACCTGAAACGTCTGGTCGTTTACAAAATCATATCCAGTTGCCTGAGTAACTGTTATTTGTCGTATCTTATTACCTGGATCTCTAACCTTCATTGACGACATATGTTGTTCATCTGAAAGGCGTAAGCGCCCCAAAATGCTCATTCATTTATTCTTGGCAGTTATTATTAATAAGTTCAATCAACATCACATGGTTGAAAGCATGCATCACCACCCGCTGCATCCAAGCGGGAGAGAAATTATATCATAATCATAATCATATTTTCTTTGCTTTCATCCAGGTTCTCAAAGAGATGTTGGATTTATCCGAGGTTGAATACGACTTGATGTACCAATCCTGTAATCCATCCCACAAGTAAATCTTAGTCTTTCTGTGGTTCTGAGGTTCTTGTTGAAGTTCTCTGAAACTGGGTTTCTGATCCAATGCTCTGTGCTCAAATACACACTGACTGATGCCCTGATCTTCGAACAATCTTCAGGCCAGCAAGTCCTTGTGACAAGCCAGAATTTTTTCTGGCAGTCCCTCTGGCATAACTGGTTACTTAAACATTATGATGGCACACCCGGCTGAATGGCACTCACACGTAATTGCGGTGTGCACATGTTGCGGTAAGTGGTTTCTACTGGCACGGCTGTTGGGTAAGGGGGCACATTCTGACGTCATCGTGCGGCGAGGAGCACACCTTTTTATTTATTTTTTTAATTCACATTTATTTAACGAGGATTTGACAAAAAGCAAAGTTGCTTATCTGAGTCTTCTCGTCTTACACATGACAAAAATAAGGACACACATACAAAATAACGAACACTAAATAACATAGTCAAAAGATAATGATAACGACGTGAAAATAAACAAGGAATCAAGTAACAGAGTGAACGTGCAGCTGGTTTACAAACTTAGGAATAATCAAATAAGGCTATATAATCAACTAAAATTGCACTTTGTATTTGCACAATCAGTAAGGCCCACGTAACATTTCCTACCCGGGGCCATTCCGGGCTGTTTAGGGAAACGAAAAATTCAACTTTATGCCAAAAAATATGCAAAAGGCTAGCCTGGGTACCATACGGAAAAGTTCGCTCTGGCGTTAATTATACACTATGTACAGTCGCTTCTCTGCTGTTCCGTCTGGGATCCTTTATTTATTTATTTGCCAATGATACAACTCATTACACGGATCTGCCTAGGCAGCTTTGGGCTGGTAGCGGCAGATCCACAGAGATACAGACGAACATACATCATCGGTCGACGTGATCGCACATGTTTACACACGACGGGGTTATACCGCCCCTTGCGGGGTGACATACCCTTTCATATTCGCCAGGTCTCCCGTCCGGGTGAATGATGTAAATCACCGTGAGCCGAAGCTAGGTACTCATTTTCACCTGAGTATAGTGAGGAAAGCCGTGTAAAGTGCCTTTCCCAAGGGCACAAGATCGGTAACACGGCAGGTGGATTCGAACCCGCAACCTCTCGGTCACGGGGCGAACACGGTCCCACTGCGCTACGCGGTCCCACGCGGTCTGGGATCCTTGACCAACTTTGAATGTGCAGGTCACCCTAGACGGGTAGCAGAAGCGAACTACTACCCGGATGGTACCCAGGCTAGCATAACACATGATGTTGAATTCTTTTTGGTCCGTTTCGTGTTTTTTCGCCTTTTGTATCGTACCTTTCGTTCTCCAATGTGAAGTTAGCCTAAATTGCCTTTAGACGTAGCACACCGATTCTGTGCTGTAGATAAAAGCTGCGTAAGACCAGCAGACTGTAAAATTTGATCAAATCACTCCAGAATGGACCACTACTTCTTTATGATGAGCGCGGCGGGTTCTTAAATGCGAGGAAATGGGTGTCAAATGAAATGTGCTACTTTCACTTAACCGGTAAATTGCCCCACGACGTAACACAGGCTTTTTGGCCATCTTGCTAGGTCATCACCTCTGTCCGAACCAGCCAGGCTCATACTTGAACCGACCCCAAGATGGAGAAGGCCAAGAGGGAGGCCCCGCATGAAATGGCTGGACCAGCTAACATCGGACCTGGCAGCTGTGAACATGGACCTCCCCACTGCCTGGCAGGTTGCCCAGGACAGGTCATTCTGGAGAAGATGTCGAGGCGCCACGCTCTTAGGAGCAAGCGGGTTGTGAGTGTGAGTGAGTGAGTAACACAGCGGGTTTTCCTCAGTAAGTGAAGAATGCATAATGATTGATACATTCACAGTAGGACAGCCAACTACTCTTTTTGATAAGTGTGGTTATTTGACACACTCTAGGTGTGACTCTATTCAAACATCCCGGCTTTACGTTTCATCCAAGAGAAACGCCCCGAAGTAAAGCTTAGTACTCATTTTTTGCAGTTTATTTATTTATTTATTTGCCAATGGTACAACTCATTACACGGATCTGCCTAGGTAGCTTTGGGCTGGTAGCGGCAGATCCTCAGAGATACAGACGAACATACATCATCGGTCGACGTGATCGCACATGTTCGCACATGTTTACACACGACGGGGTTATACCGCCCCTTGCGGGGTGACATACCCTTTCATATGCGCCAGGTCTCCCGTCCGGGTGAATGATGTAAATCACCGTGAGCCGAAGCAAGGTACTCATTTTCACCTGAGTATAGTGAGGAAAGCCGTGTAAAGTGCCTTTCCCAAGGGCACAAGACCGGCAACACGGCAGGCGGATTCGAACCCGCAACCTCTCGGTCACGGGGCGAACACGGTCGCACTGCGCTACGCGGCCCCAGTTGAGTTAGGAAATAGATGTGAAGTGCTTTTCCAGAATTTAGGCTCTTACATTTATTTGAAAAAAAAAACGAGCTTTTATTCCTAGACTATTAAAGGGAGAGCGGTCCAATAAAGATTTCGCCCGACCTACTTCCATTTTTTATTAGTCGTTGAGGTTATTGTGTAATGAAAAACATCTTTACAAATTGATTGCATGACTACGTTTCTTTCTGATCTATCTTCATCTTCTGTTGTCTACTAGCCTGGATACCATACCCCAACCTCAAAAATATCTTTTGTGTTGGGGTCTGGCAGGATGGCTGTAGAAATGTTCTCGAAGGCCCTTCCTCAGACAGGGAGGAGAACCTAGGATTTATGACCACTCACACCACAGGTAGCCAGCTACAACACACCACAGTTGGTCAGCAGGCTGTCACAGTAGCGAATCAGGTACTTGGTGGCCACTGTTATGGATTCAAAAAATACAGTTGGGGGTCATTAACCAATCATGGTAGGGGTGTAGTACCTCCTGCTGATCCTGTTGCTGTTCTATTGGTGGAGTTTGTTGCCCACTATAAGGGACAAAATTGAGAAGCCGGCCTATGCCATCCGGCCAGACCCCTGCGCGATAGATACTTGAGATCGGGCTGGGGTTTGGTAACCAGGCTAGTTGTCTACCAGCTAGAGCTGTTGGTGGATTCAGATTGGTCATCTAGTGTGACTACCCGGTGTGTTTATTACAGGGTCTGGTAGACTACACATCTCCACACATTGATTGCATAACTATTTTCATTTCCATCTACAGCATCTGTTTTCTAGCTGTTAGAGCTTGGTGAATCAAGGGTGGTCATCAGGGTCTGAATACGCGGTGTGTTCATGACAGGGTTTGGTAGACTACTTTTCCAGGAAGAAAGGGGAGCAAAACACAGTACTTATCGGGCATTGAAAGACTAATGAATGGTACACTGCGGAGAAGGCACAAATCCGTGAGTGGTTCCTGTACGTTTATTTGTAAAATGAGCTTCCATTCCTAGCCTAACTGGATGAAATTGTGTCTATATCTACGAGAGCGGCTCAATAAAGATTTCACCCAACCTACTTCCAGTTTTTATTAGGGGTGAAGTTATTGTCTATTGAAAAACATCTCTAAAGATTGATTGCGTAACAATTTTCCTTTCTGGCCTACATGTATCTACAGCATCTGTTGTCTACCTGCTAGAGCCTGATGAATCCAGGGTGGTCATCTGGTCTGAATACGCGGTGTCTTCATTACAAGGTTTGGTAGACTACTTTTCCACGAAGAAAGGGGAGCAAAACATAGTAGTTATCAAGCATTGAAAGACTAATGGTACACTACAGGGAAGGCATAAGTCCGGGAGTGGTTCCTGTACGTTTATTTACGTTTATAGGAAAAATGAGCTTCCATTTCTAGACTAATAACTGAATAAAATGTTTCTAGATCTATGAGACCGGTTCAATAAAGATTTCACCCAACCTTCTTCCAGTTTGTATAAGGGGATTAAGTTATAGTGTAATTGAAAAAAAAAAAATCTCCACAGATTGATTATCTCTACAGCTACAGCTTCTGTTGTCTGGCTGATGGAACTTGGTGAATCCAGAGTGATCTTCAGGGTCTAGTCTGAATAGGCGGTGTGTTCATTACAAGGTCTGGTAGACTACGTTTCCGTGAAGAAAGAGGAGCAAAACATAGTAGTTATCAAGCATTGAAAGACTAATGATACACCGTGGGGAAGGCATAAGTCCGGGAGTGGTTCCTGTACGTTTATTTGAGAAAAAAAGAGCTTCCATTCCAAGACTAACTGGATGAGAATGTTTCTAGATCTACCAGAGCGGTTCAATAAAGATTTCGCCCAACCTACTTCCAGTTTTTGTAAGGGTTGAAGTTGTGAAGTTAGTGTGTAATGAAAAATGAACCACAGTACTTATAATACCAGGCATTGAAAGACTAATGGCACGCAGCGGGAAGGCAAAAAGCCGTGAGTGGTTCCTGATTATACGCTTCGTAATGGAAGTCTCACAACATTCAGCACGAGTTACGTATAAGTCTTTCCCAAACCTTTCTGAGATGTAAAACTGAAAGAGAAAGTTATATCGGTCCGGTTTTCGCTCTCCTAAGAACTATTCGTGCAAGAGAAGACAAACGCTATGTGCAGTTTTTATATTATATGCATCATGGCGTCCTTTCCTTATAAATATGTGTCAGGCTTAGTTCACATTTTCTAAACCGGAGCCTGGCCGAGATGTTTAAAGAAACGAAAAATTAAAATCTATACTCAGAACTATACACAAATCATTCCGATCCCATGAATCGTATGTTGCAATTTTGAGTATTTTTATGGCTTTTCTATCATTCTTTTTCCTCCTGAAAGCTGCCCGGTCGGGCCCCGGTTTGGAAATGTGACCTAAGCCTAAGTTCCAATCATTATTTACAAGGTGAGGTACTGGCTAACTACTCTTCTTTCGGCACCGAGAGGATTTTTCCTGTTGGTTCAATGCTCATTCTGCCCTTCAGGATGTTTTCTAAGTGCTGCACCTGGCTGCCTACATCACGCGCAGGTCGGCCTATATGTGTAGTGGTAAAAATGAGATATACGCGCCTTTCATTCATTGCCCCCCGTTCAAAAAACCTCAAAATGGGCTTTCATCTTCTGCAAATGTGATTAAAGCTTGGGGCTAATCCAGATTACGGTTTTTTGGCCATTGATGATGAGAAAGACTCAAATACCACAAAGAGAGGTGCGCCTAGAGGCAGCCAAATCAGCTACTTTATTCATGTAGCAATTAGCGGATGTGGCGATCTTTAGACCTAAGATGGAGGTAATTATCTGGACACCCCTGGGATATCCCGGATGTAGCCTACTCAAATTACAATCTACGAACGTCATAAAAACCGCTATGTACAATGTATCCCCTTCCCTCGCCACGCCGCATTCACACCTGAGCAAAATGTCACACCTGAAGGCATGTGTCTTAATGATATTGATCCTTATATAAAGGCACACCTGGCACGTCATCATTAACAATAAAGTCCCTATCACTAAAGCCGGAAGGCTACAACACAATCCAGATGGGGCAATTTCTGCACCTCATTGGTGCTGTGAATGAGAACGAAAGGTGCTCTCAAACGAAAGGTGCTCTCAAATCAGTTTTGCTCAAAGAAGAGTTAATATTCCCCTGGTCGTGACAGAAGAAGATAAATGCTTTATATAGAACACATAGGTAAATTGAAGTATAAGTGATTTTATACCAGTTAAGCTCACTAAAGAGCTTTTTCGTTAGATGTGACAGAGAAGACAGAAGAAGTGCGATATCATAAGTTCATCGTACCAGGAAAATTCTTCCAGCCCTTTTCTATAAGTACAATGAACAGTGGATCGTGGCTTAATGTCCCGTCATGAGCTCGAGGATCGCAATCCTCTCCAGAGCTGTGGAAGCCGGGGTTTGAACTCAAGACTTCTTTGTCAAGAGGCAGAGCCGCCAATCACTGGATCACGCGCCAATCACTGGATCACGCGCCAATCACTGGATCACGCGCCAATCACTGGATCACGCGCCAATCACTGGATCACGCAAGCTAAGATGAAAGCGTCCTTTCTCTCTTGGCATTGTGCTCATGTCCATTAGTGTGATCAAAAGTGACATAAAAACGGGCAGTGAGATTGGTATATGTGGCCTGAAGACTAAAACCATAACTTTCGTCTTAACACTAAACACTAAACAATGGGGTTGAAAAAAAACCCCACAAGGCTGCTGTGAGCCGTTGATTGGCCACTGATGCGGTGCACTACAGTAGAGCTTTCAATATATATTATTATAGTTATTGCCATTGTTAAAACTTCAGCATGTATTGTTCACTGTAGTGTGTTATTAAAATGTTTACAGCGAAGGAAATAATCTATATTCCAAACTACAGCTGCTTCATGCTCTTGGGTTTTGTTACTTCTGTAATAAGATCAAATGTTTTACGAACCAGTAGGAACGGGGTTCACTTAGGGTACTCGTGTTGTTTTAATTATGAATGTTTCTGATGAAAATGTCAGACAGATAATCAATCATAAAACAGAAGTGCAAACTCGACAAAATAACGCAAAGTTAACGAGGTTAATTTTCGTCGTTGCCGCCACCGTGACTTTGGCGATGAGAAATGATAATTAGCTGAATAATTGGTTCAGAGCGATGAATAAGTTGGCGTGTAGAGTGTCAAAGGAGTGGAATTGGAATCATCATCATCATCATCATCATCATCGTGCATCCGGAATTCACCGAGATACATTGAATAAAACTTATCTGTATGACCTGTCCTTGGCGAAGATACAGGAGGTTGAAAATGACATTGCTCATTCCAAACTTTTGAGACTAGTAGACAACCTCGCCAACCAACTTCCAACAACAGATGATCTTGCTTACGACTTCTTTACAACTATGGTCTGTAGAAGGTTGTGAGGCCTTGGTTGGCTATGTGTGACTTAACTCCTAACCATGGTCTGGGACGGTCGGGAAGCCGTGGTCAGCTATGTGTGACAGGGGCTTTAACTCCTAACCATGGTCTGGAGAAGGTTGGGAGGCCGTGATCAGCTATGTGTGACAGGGGCTTAACTCCCAACCATTACCTGGAGAAGGTTGGGAGACCATGGTCTGGAGAAGGTTGGGAGACCATGGTCTGGAGAAGGTTGGGAGGCCGTGGTCAGCTATGTGTGACAGGGGCTTAACTCCCAACCATTATCTGGAGAAGGTTGGGAGACCATGGGCGGCTATGTGTGACAGGGGCTTAACTCCTAACCATCATCTGGAGAAGGTTGGGAGGCCATGGGCGGCTATGTAAGAGCGCCTAACCATCGTCTGGTGAAGGTCGGGCTAGTTGGACTTAAAATGAACCTGGGACCCGGTATCCAATATACGCCGGCCGACCTTCCCGTGGGGAATACGGAAGGGTAACTCCGTATCCGGTAGTCCACTGGGACAAATTTGTGGCTTCAGAGACTGGCCGGGGTTACATTCCTGACGAGAACGGTTCATTCGTCCTTTTGATCAGCCGTATGTTGATTAATCAGCCGTACATAGGGGCAGCACAACATGTTATGCTGTATAGATAGGCATTTTAGTCCCCTGGTGGCATCTCCTCTCCGGGGCATGGTGAATGATGTAAATCACCGTATGGCTGATGCGACTCGAAGGTTCGTCAGACCTCCGTCCGGGTGATTTGTAGTGAATCACCAACTCCAATCAGAATGGTTTGCTCCATCGGACACCGCACCATCGCACATGTGGGGGTCCTTTAACGTGCATGGGGTGTGACTCTCCCCATAGAAGGGACCTCTATTCAACGTCCTATCTGAGGGACGAAACTAGGTTCTTATTTTCACCTGAGTAAAGTTAGGAAAGTCGTGCAAAGTGCCTTTCCCAAGGGCACAAGATCGGTGGCACGGCAGCCGGATTTGAACCCGCAACCTCTCGGTGCATATCCGAACATGCTGCCGCTGCGCCACGCGGTCACACGCGGTTGTGATTGGGACCTAAGCAATACCATCACACAGTATCAGAATCGCCTGAAGTCCTGTGACGGATTTTACTAGGATTTGAGAGCAGGAGTCAGATAACACTGACCTAAGCTATATTATCGGACCCTTTTATGGTTAGCCGAGGTTTTGTTTAACCCCCATTTCACTCCCACAGTCGATGAAGTCGATAAACATCATTCATTGCCACCTGTTAAATCATTCGTAATTAGGGCCACAGATCACTAAAATCAATGTCATCTGACGTTACCACAATAGAAGCCGGTATGATTCTGTTTTTTATAGGCGTTTATAAGTATTTTATTGCGTTTTTATTGAATTTTAAGCCCCAAAATGTGCATTGGGTGCTCCTGTGCCCTGATCCCAACAACAAATGACATGAACTTTGGCACGGGGTTACTAGTACTTGGGCGTATCCACAGAGGACTTTGTTCACATTTGTGTCTTTAATTGGCAACATAACATGTCAAACGGCAAGAAAAACAACTTTTTAAAATTTACCTCAGCACAGCACGTTACGAGGCGTCATTTGGCGTAGCGGTTAGCGTGTTTGACTCAGAACGCAGAGATCCTGATTTTAAATCGGTAGACATGACGGTAATGTTTTGTCCTTGGAAAAGCATTTTAAACGATTTCCTCGCCCCACTCTGAATGGGTAAGTGTAAAAATTTGTTCCTGACTTCGGTTGGGGATGTAAAAGGCGCTGAAAAGACGGGTTCTACCTTCAATACCATACCCTAGACACAGTGGATAAGAACAAATTGCCCCTACTGCAACAGAAACTCCCTAAGGCTATGGGACTACCTTTACAACACGTCAAAGATAGACCTTTTTTTCGCGAGCGCAGATGAAAATTATGGACGTTATCGGTCCGTTAACTGTAATCATGGACACGTGAAGTGACTGATGGTCTGCGGTTACCGCAGTTATGAGCATTCGGCTGGATCACAGAACTGGCGGCATCACTCATTCTTCTCCGTCGATGCTCCAGTTTGATTTCATCTAAGATTTATTGCAACTTCATGAAAGAAAGCAAAGAACAATATAACAAATGCAAGTGCTGATCTGAAGGCTAATTGCAATTACAAAAAACATCAAGGAAGAAAATGATTAATGAGAACTAGATAACATATGGCTGATACAGTTATGAGCGTTCGGCTGCATCACTCAATCTTTTCCATCGATGTTCCAGTTTGATTTCATGTTAAGATTTATTGCAACTGTATATATATATATATATATATACAACATATGCAAGTTCGTATCCGACGGCTAATTGAAAGGTAGGAAATAATAAATATAAAGCAAGGTACCATATGGTTGATATCCTTAATTTTATAGATATTAACGTGCTTGAGGCACCTCCTGAAACACGACATACACGGCACTCCCATTGAACGTCCCTTCAGAAAGACGAGTTCGGTATCAGGATTCGACGGGTCTCCCAGTTGGACCTTTCTCACATTTCCAAACCGGTGCCCGGTCAGGCAGCTTTCAGGAAGTGTAGGATATTAAAAAACACATAAGACGTAAAGAGAATAGTCATGAATACTGTTTGTGTACATTTTTGCGTATACATTTCTATTTTTGTTTCCTCAAACTGCCCGGCCGAGCCCCGGGCGGTTTGGAAATGTGACGCTAGCTTAAAGATGGGCACAGCACCTTCTCAGGATTCGAACCCGGGTCTCCCAGTTACCAACTTATTGGAACCATCTGCAGAAGCTGAGCTGTGAGGCTGCTATCAGTTGGACATCAATAAACCAATGCTGTAACAATGGCATAGAACAAATCAAAGAGCGCAGACTTACGGAAGGCCGGCATGTCGTTCTCGTCGGATTTCCTCAGACGCGGCCCGAGGTACTCGAACGCCGACTTGGTCTTGCCTCCGCTCCACGCTGGCCGGCTCATGGGGCCGCTCCACTCCCACGGGAACCGGGCGCCCCTCTTCACCTCCCCGGCGCCCACGTCGTCCCCGCCCGCCGGCCCTTCGTCCTCGCCCCGGTAGCCTCTGCTGGGGCGGTTGGCGAGGCGGGAGAAGTAGCTGAAGGGCGTGAAGGCCCGCGCCGCGTGGAACTCCGAGCAGACGAACAACAGACAGCAAACCGCAAACATCGCCTTCATCTCGCCTGGTGGTGTGAGAAACACGACCGACTCTTCAGCAGACAGCTTCTTCCAAAAACTGAAGACACTCAAGACGATGGCGTTTTAACAGACGACTTCGCCCACGCTTTTTTATTACGTATACCGCGATATGTCGTCAGAGCTAGGGATCGCGCGCCAGAACCACCTCCGGCATTGGAGGAGGGTAACAGAAGCGGCAAATTAGACAATCAATCAGATGTGTTATCGAGCATCCATCAGGCATGCGCTGGGGCGGCGCGCAGGGATATCGGGGTGATGCGATCAGTCGTGACGTGGCAGGTCAGAGGTCAAGTATGTCCTGAATAGAACACCATCGATGCATT
>NC_049985.1:147311-157369 GCF_000003815.2 Branchiostoma floridae | reverse complement strand
GTACCATTCTTACGTACATGTATACATACCCAATGCGAGATCGAGAGAAACGGATTATTGAAATCAATTGCTCCAATCGTCCCGAGCTATTCTCTTATTGCGTTAAAGGGGGTTCATTTCATTACCTGTCGTTTTGAAGAAGTCAACCTCTGCAATAGTGAACATGGATTATCGTGCGTTGATGAAGGTTAGACATCCATGTTATGATATACATGTAAGATGCACGATGCAGAAGGTACTGAAAACAACTGCATTGCTTTTGTAAACAATAAAGTTTTCAAGATCTATAGAGTTGCTTGAAGAACTTTTGTATTATGGCTGGTGTCTTACGCTAAAAACAGTTACTTAAGCAAATGAACATTGATATGACTTTGATCAAGTTACTTGAGTAACTGCTTGTTGGCGTATCTTAAGTTATTGCGTTGATGTCTAATCTTCATCGACGTGTCTGGTGTCTTATAAGGTAGATCTGACACTTTTGTTCTACCCCCAACGTTATCCGTGTGACGGCATTAATTTCTCCCAGACGAACTTGTAGCGGCACATTAGCGACAAGATTACCCGTGACCCCACGCGCCATTAACACCAGGCTCGCCGCTGTGGGACCGCCCTGCTGCCGCGCGTGGGTAACACAGGTGCGCTTAACAAGTGAGAAGCTTTATCAAAGGCAATCTAAGCAGTATTAGAGCATTAAAAGCGGAAATATGCAGGATGAGACGGTCTGCATTAAATTGATATCTATATTCTGCTCTATATTCCCACATTTACACCATTATTTCATACTCTTCATGGCTAAAAACGGCGCAGAAACAAGCCACCCTAGGATTACCAAAAGAATGTAACCGACACAAATTAGACTTCACGGCGTCCTCGCGCAACTGTAGCATCGAATATCTGCTCTTTGAATGTTGGTATGGAATGGAATGGAGTTGCTTCATCTTATTACGTAGAAAGGTGCCAAAATTGACTTTGATAATTGAAGTTCTACAACCCCGAAGAACATATTTCTTACTTTGCCTTTAACCCAACAAAACATACAGAGACTTTCGTAAGGTCAAATATAAACCATGACATAGAAAACCAAAACGAATCCCAAAGTTCCACTAATTCTACAACTTTTGAAGCATAGATAAATCCGTTACATCTTCTATAACCATGAACAAATGGAATTATCCGGTAAGTCTGACACAGAAACGATCGATCATGAGCAGGAATCGATGTAGTGAGAACAAAAGGACCAAGAAAAGACAGACGACAAAGGGGCAATGTGATCGATCGGATCATTTGGGTGATCTGTTTGCTTTCCTGAAATGGTATTCGTGCAGAAGATAGGAAAGGCAACAATTCTTCAAGAATGCAGGAATTTGTAATTTCAAGCTCTTCAATTGCTTGAGTAACTAGATCTGTAGAGTAACTTTGGGTAACTTTACAAAATAGTCACAGTTAGTGTATCTTATCACCTGGATGTCTGACCTCCACCGACATAACTCAAAACTGTTAAACTAAACGCAAAAAAACGCACGTGACTGTATAATGTGACCAATGGGAAATGTCTGCATATGATTTTAGAAGCAAAGAACAATCTTTTAGCGCTTAAAGCATTTCCAGTAAGCTATTGTTCAATTGTGATGAACTTTAAATGTCTCGTTTAAATGGTACCCAGAATCCCATTTGGGTACGTGCCTGGTCCCCTTCCTAACTCTTTAATGGTGTCAGTTGCAATTGCTCGGGCGGTTAAGATTTAATGTAGAATACTGTAAATGTATAAATGTTCGCGGTGGATTAATGTTCGCGGTTTTCGCGGTGACCACTTTACCGCGAACTTAAAACCACCGCCAACATTTTTCTATTATGGTATTAGACTGCAGTCTACGGTGTTACCGCGAACTTAAATCCACCGCGAAAAGTCAATTTTCCCGCTACCGCGAAATTAAATCCCCGCGAACTTAAATACATTTACAGTAATGAAATCATCTTAATGCCTCTTTGCGTGGGTCTTATTCCCGCCCACGAAATGCCAGACTCGTTACAAATTTGATGTGATGTTCAGTAAAAGTCACTGTCGTGGATGATTGGGCCATTAACGTCTGCGTCGTGACAGAAGGAGAAGGGTAATTCCCCTGCTGCAAATACGGCAGACGTTATCAACCATACGTTATGTAACGTTAACATATGATGATATGATATTGCCGAATTTCCTTGGGTAGCCATACATGGGTACAATGTGGAATTGCTGACTAATAATGAATCGAAGTCGGCGTTATGCAATTAACCATACGTTGCGTAACGTTAAGCGTAGAAGCACAAGAGGAAACTGTACGGCGAATGATTGCGATCCGTTTTTGTTACTTTTAGTATTTCTGCATGCATTATGGGGTGGGCCGTCTTCTCTTTCTTCGCATGGGGGGGGGGGAGGGACGAACAATAGCTAAGGGTCTGGAAATGCTGCCATTTGGTGCTCAGTCAAGGGACCTCAATAAAACAATGATTGTCCCATATGCGGCCATAGCACTGTAGGATTTGAACCGCTCACTTTTTTCGATAATGCTGATGAGTCCTTTTACGTGCTGGAGGTGTGGCCCTCCCCAAACACGAGACCTCCATTAAATGTTCTATAGGGACGACCCTAACGGTAGCTAGGTGCCCATTTCTACAGGAGTAAAGTGAGAAAAGTCGTGTTAAGTGCCTTTCCCAAGGGCACAAGATCTCCAAGTGAGTACAGTTGATTTGTCCAGTAAGGTTTGATACAACTCAGAGTGTCAATCGTCTAGGCTGAGTCTAAGTACCGTTACTCATACCTGCATTACAGCTCGTCATAGCAACAACACACAATATAGAAGAAACTCACAGACATATGAAAAATTGAACATTTATCACCACTCGGGCACCCTTGGGTCATATGGAATGGTCGTAGATAAAAATTGAAATTGAAAAAAAAAATACTCTTCCAATTTCGTCTACCTGGTATTAATACTTATTACAGCTTGGCATTTTGACCCAATACTGCGTTAAGAGGGATGCAGTGTACCCTTTATTGTCCCCGTCGTGAAAAATGCGGGTAATTTAGCCCCGAGTTTCTGGGAAAGGGTTCGGGAAGGTTCCGCGGCTTTAGTGGACCGTGAAATGTGGTACGTATGGGAGGATATGAGCCGTGGGTATCAGGTTGCATGAGGGTACGGGAGGATATGAGGCAGGGGTATCGCGTTACAGGTGCGTGTGCGTCAGGTGTGTAACAATGGGGGCCATATGTAACGTGAGCAGAAATCTCATGTTTCTCGGCAATCATGGAACAGCAGGTGTCCTGCTGGGGTTCCTGTCTGTGAGTGTAAACCAAACGCGAATCTGCAGTTCACTTCTAGTCAGTAGCAGTCTACGATGTGTAGTACCATAGATTCAACAAATGTTGTTCTATGTGTATTATGTCATGACCACCTATTCACGATGATGTTAACTTCCAGATTTACCAAGCAACTTGTAAGTTTAACCATTCAAAATGGCGGTCAATACCTGCGTCATAATTACGTCAATATTGACCAAAGGAGGACATATATAATCACGTGCAGAAATGCCCCACCGAGCACACATACCTGGACAAATGCATCCGTAAAAGCGAAAAGACGAGAAAAAGAGAGCAAACGAACAATGGGGGACGATGCTTGTCGATAGTTCTAAATATAGGTGGCCCGATAGATTAGTCCCAGTATAGCAGTATAATCAGTTTGTCAGGCGTCGTTAATGCGAATCTTTACGTGAAAACCATCTGTTCACTGTCAGATATTGAGTGGAAAACTCTGATAGGTTTAATTCTCCATTCAGGGTTATTGATCGACGATACGTAACCCCGGGATGGAAAGGTACCGGAGAATGACAATGACTTAAAGGGTGACGTATTCTGCTTGCTGGAGCGTTGTTTTGGGGTCGGCATCAATGTAGATCATGTATCGGGTTCAGGAAATGTTGTACGTCAGATGGGGCAACCATTGGGACCGGAGTGTCAAAACTCTGTGGGGTAGTTTTCTATCTACACCTGAGATACGAGTATTGTTGAGTCCAATTGTCCGTGTGGCTGTGGTGATGCAAAGATGAAGATCGTTCGTCAATGTGAAAGAAACAATTTTATCAAAAGTTGATTAAAAATTTGCACTGTCCTGGAATTCTCTGCGTAACGCTGATTTGAGTGCCTCCTCAGTAAATGGCTGGAAATCCTTTTAGAATACGTTAAGATTTAAGTACCGTGTGCTCAGATGTCGTGTTGGGGTCGCCATTAATATAGGACACCTATTAGGGTCATGTAATGCTGGTACAACGTAACATGGGGTCAACATTTGGTACCGGAGAGTCAAAATCTTTTGCGTAGTCTTCTTCATCTTTGACGTTCTCTATGAATCTTTCATGAATTTCTAGTGTTTGTGTAGTCGTGTTGACAAGATGCATCGATCGACACCATCAATGTGAAAGAAGCAATTTAGCGAAATGCCAGTACAGAGTCTGTAGTTCCGGAAATTCGCTGTCAGAACATGGACTTGAGGACCTCCTCTGTCGAATTCCTGGAATTCGCTGTCAGAACGTGGACTTAAATTCCTCCTCATGACAAGGCTAGAGAGCTGTCTTTATCAAAGCTTCTTGAAACATAGATTCAGATCAAAGTCTGTCGAATTCCTGGAATTCGCTGTCAGAACATCGACTTGAGGACCTCCTCTTTAAGTGGCAAGAAAGCTGCCCTTATCACAGTTTCCTGAAACATAGATTCAGATCAGAGTCTGTCGAATTCCTGGAATTCGCTGTCAGAACGTGGACTTAAATTCCTCCTCATGAAGAGGCTACAGAGCTGCCCTTATCACAGCTTCTTGGAACACAGATCCAGATCAGATTCTGTAGTTCCGGGAATTTGCTGTCAGAACGTGGACTTGACTTAAGCAGCACCTCGTCAAGTGGCCAGAGAGAGATCCTTATTACAGTTCCTGAAACAGGTGAGAAAGCGAGTTTCAAAGAAAAATCGACAGAAAAGATCCCTAATACTACAATTTACCCTTATCAGCTTCCTGGAACACAGATCCGGATCAAAGTCTGTAGTTCCTGGAATTCGCTGTCAGAACATCAACTTGAGAACCTCCTCATCAAGCGGCCAGAGAGCTGCTCTTATCATAGCCTGCCGGAACTGGTGAGAAAGCGCGTATCCAAGACGACCCGACAGAAATATGACTAGCACTTCAGTTTGCCTTTAAATCACTGCTTTTACTTACAACATTTCACTTTGCTATAGAATGTCTGTGTCTATTCTTGCTTTCTTGATATAGACCTTGAGAGGCAAATAAAACGTTTGAACCGGTAAGCTTTCACAGCTTTTAGATCTTGTATTAAAGAAAATGGGAATGTCACGGGAAGGTTTATTTGCCATTGATCATGGCCAGGTCCAGAAAAAAAAGGCTTCTCATGTATGATAATATGCTTGGACATACACGCACATGCACGATACCAAGCTTATTCTATTCCTTGCATTACAAACATACAAAAGTACTGGATCCTACATCCAAGCCTGAGTATCATCCTAGTTAGTTTACCAGGACTCCCATACTCTGTGAGGGGTGACCATGAAAGCCGTGGTAAACTAACCAGGCTGAATAAACCCCACCTATTGTTAGACTACTCCATGTTTCATCATAGTGTAATAAGAGACTGTGCATATTCCTTAAGGTTTCCCAGTATTTTGACAAATGTACTACGTGTATTTGTCTTTCCTGACTGTTTCACTGCCCATGTACTGCATGTTAAGTTACACATGTAATTCGTCCAGACACACCAGTATATGTTATCCCTCCATGTGCAATAGTACTCGACTGTACAAACACTAGTCTTAGTGGTTGACAAATGTACCATTGTTGTTGTTGTTTTCAATGAAAAAAAAAAAAAAACTAACCAGGCTGATACTCAGGCTACCCACATCCCGTCCTAAGGACTGAAATACTTTCATGATAGTTTTGCATCGAAAGAACCAAGATTCAACTCCCAGGCCCTCTAGAATAAAAGCAAACTCGCTAACTACCGCACCACACCTACTCGATGCGAGTTTCCGTTGACACCACGGCCTAACGACATTTGCTCGAGTCGTGCGGGGTGAATCAAACGGAGATGAGTCCTTGATGGAACTACTTAATTTCATCGGAGGTGGCGTACGTGCTGGTAGTAGTGGAGGCACAGTCTCTGATCTGGTGCGCTCTCGGGGGCTTGTCAAGGATACAGCCGCTGGTGCCAGTCCGTAATACTCTAACTTTTCTCATAGGTCAAAACGTTGAATGTATGAAGACCTTTATTGTTTATTTCTATCCCACTGGGCTAAGTACAGGTGATATGTTAAGTTAACAATCATATACATACTTGTGCACAAATAAAGGTCTAGTCTACTCCAGTACATTCGACGTCCTCTCGCTTCTTGGTAATAACATAAATGTAGTGAGCTGTATGATTAGTTAGGTTCGTTGTATGTAAGACAGACTGTAAGGAATATGAATTTCTCTTTATCATTCAAGAAACTGAAGTGGGGAAATGTTAAGACATAGCCGAAAAGAATGCTTCTATCGCTATCGTACAATCTACAGTAAGATGTACTTCGTCTTCTACTTTACCTAAACTGCCCTTTGGCAGATCATTTGCTCTAGAGGATTGTTGTTGTGTCTTCCTGATTCGATTCGCAATTTGTCCAACAGATTTTTTGTTTAGTAACGGTGGATCTGTGGCGTATATATTTGCATATATATGAGCACGACTCTGTTGCAGGAGATGAAAGCACTTCTATTGTATCCCGTATGAGTAGATGTAACCCAGAGCTCACACATATGTGCAGTAGGACACATGGAGGGTTCTGAACAAGAATATTCAAAGTAAACAATTCCTAACACAAGATCTAGCATTGGACCATATTGGTAATGACTTTACTACTGTCGATTGGGCCGGTAAAACGCCCCTTTATAATTAGGTCAAATCACAAAATCCGGACCCGGCCAGGCAGTTTGTGAGAACGAAAAGTAGTCTATAAAAGACAGTAAAAGACACAAAAAAAGCACGAGTTTTGCATATTTCTTAATGAATTTTTTTATTTTTCGTTTCGACAAACAGCCCGGCCGGGCCCCGGTTTTAAAAAGCGACCTAAGCAATACCAGTATTGTATTGATGTATTCTATGTGGAGGACCGCAGGAAGAATGGCTGACAGAAGCTAATTGTGGATCCTAATAAAGTCAAAGTTAAAATCCATGCGGCACCAGATAACTGTTTGTCTATACTCTTCGTTAATGTTCATCCTAACACTTATCGAGTTTTCCATAATTGCACCATCGGTAGACAAGATGACGGAACCTGTAGGGAAACAATCCCTCTCACACACTCCTTAATTAAATCCACCTGTTAGTGTTAATCTCATCTCCAATCCTAATCTATCTAAGAACATGATGAATGACGTAATCCGTCCCTTTATAGGAAAATAATCCATAAGACCAGTTATCGCACGGTACACGCTCATTACATACCTCTTAGGCAAAGCGTCACGCCAGCATTATTGAAAATAAAACCCCGGGTAACGGACATTTTCTTATGGAAAATCAATACAGTAAAGCTGCTATTTTCTTTTAATAGAAAAATGGTATACTCATGTGCCGATCAGGATCAGACATGATTAGCAAAAGCTGTCGTAAAAATTAATGCTTCAAAGTGCAGTTGAGAAAAGGCTTTTGTTATGTGTGCCAAACTCCATGGATTCAAAGGGTGGAAGTTGGAACCTCGCTTGGGGTCATGGTGAGGGATTACATTTGTTATTTCGGATGGCGACATACAGCCAGTTACCCCATGCATGTTGTTTGTCCGTCTGCATCGACGATGACATCACGTCCCGTCAGGGTTTGTGAGTCCTGCTGTGGCTGATGAGTCCAATACGAGCTCTGAAGGTTCTGCCACAGACAGGACACAGGCGGGTTGCTGAAGCAGTAGAAGGTGGTGCGGGAACAGCTCTGGACGCACGCTTTCTAACAGCTTCAGCGATTCTGTTCTGTCCGTGGCATGTGACGCCACTACATAGGCCTATAGTAGAGCGCGAGGCATCAAACCTCTGCACACAAAAGAAACCGTCACGTTTATCGAGAAAAGTATGTGTAAACAGTAGACACCCTTCTTATTGACTATAAAACTGAACAGTAGCAGATACACTATCAGTCATCGAAAGCACATTACGCTCCGACTCAAGCATTACGCTATGCTGAGGATTTCGATGGAAGAATAAGAAGCCATACTTAGAGCAATGGGGGAGGGGTCAAAGGTCTCCAAAAAGTACTACCTGTAAGTCACTTCATACAGAAAGAGGTGACCTTAATGATACAATGAACATGACAGACTCCTATCGCCAACGCTAGTAAATTTCATATCATATATTTAATTTCATCAACTCAACTCTATAACGTGTGGATAAAGCGCAATCTGCACAAGCCTAATCTAAATTGCAGCACCTGATGTAGGCCGGATTATGAGATAAAAGTTTAATCAAGAAATCCATTGACGTCCTTATTACCTCAGGTAACCAAGCCTTATATACTGTTACTTCGTAAGTCGTTGAACATCAAACGACATAACGCAATTGGAGAAGCGTCCGGTGAAACCTGAGATGGGGTTACGGAGATCAAAGGGAGTGCGTCAGGGGACTATTATGGGATATAATGATACCTTTGATGGGTAACTACACTAACGGTAGCGAACATACAAAATCTATTTGCGGAAATAGTTGTGAACATCTCTGTTCTAAATCTATTTATCGGGTGAGGGTTTGAATGCAAGCCTACGAACAAAGACTGAATCTACCTATTCTTACTTTCGCCTTAACCCCAACACACACTTAAGTCGTGGAGAGTCTGAAAGGATATTCCCTTTAAAGAAAATTAGTAACTTTTAACATTGAATTCATATTACTTACGATCAACGGATTGAATTGCAACCCGGGATTTACAGACGGGAGTTCACTCTAAGTATAGCACATTCCTACATGTAGCATCATGATCGAGATCTTCGTCGGCTTGAAATCCCTACTGGTAGAATTTGCTGGAGCACAGTCTCTATACTGACATATACAAATCTGTTGAGGATGTGTGTGGCATGTACTTATCAGTGCAAGACACACGTTATTTTAATTCTGTTTCCTCGTAAGTATTACTCCTCGTAATATAACTTATTGTACGAAGGACCATTGGGTCAAAACGTGTTTTAGCGAAGGAGCTGTGTGCTCACAGCAAAGGGGCTGCGTGCTCAGCAAAAGAGCTGTGTGCTCACAGCGAACGAGCTGTGTGCTCGGCGAACGAGCTGTGTGCTCACAGCAAAGCGGCTGCGTGCTACGAGCTGTGTTCACGCAGAAAAGGGGCTGCGTGCTCAGCGAACGAGCTGTGTGCTCACAGCGAACGAGCTGTGTTCACGCAGAAAAGGGGCTGTGTGCTCAGCGAACGAGCTGTGTGCTCACAGCGAACGAGCTGTGTTCACGCAGAAAAGGGGCTGTGTGCTCAGCGAACGAGCTGTGTGCTCACAGCGAACGAGCCGTGTGCTCACAGCGAACAAGCTGTGTGCTCACAGCGACAATGGGAATATATGGACGTAAGTGACGTATTGGCATAATAGTAGACAAAAGCGTCACGTATATGTACGCATTTCCTCAAAAGTGTGAAGGGACTGTATACGGAGCGTTCTTGTCCTAATTAAATTGACGATTTGCTACAACTTAGAACTTCAATTTTGCGGAACGTTTAGAAAACGTATTAGTACATGTATTATGATTTTCATCACTCTCTCATGATTTTTTTTTTACATTTGACACATAAGCACCCCACTTGAAAATGAAGAATTTGGCCCAATTCCTCTGGCCGGCTTACCCCTATCTGTTCCACGTCTACGCTTTTCCAGCAACCTTGAGGTTAGGCTCTGCTCTGGCTGTTTTTTAAAACGTTTTTTAGTCGTTTCCATCGGGCTTTCTATTTTGCATTGTATCTTGTATTGTCAAAACCCTGACTAAAAAAACGTTTACAAAAACAGCCGG
>NC_049985.1:104811-142311 GCF_000003815.2 Branchiostoma floridae | reverse complement strand
GAAGTGAGATTGTGGGCCGTGTAGGTGTTCATGAATTAATTACTGTTGATGACAGGGTCTGCTAAAGTGTAGATTCTAGAATGGCGACACCATTAGCTGTCCAACCATTAGAAAAAAAATCTCTCAAAAGTCTTTCAGTGAGCTCTCAAAAGGTCCCTCCGTGATATTTCGATAGTCGCTAATGTCTTTCAATGATGTCCGTATAGCGTTAATGATCTTTACGGTCTTTCGAGGATAGAACTTCAGACTTTTTCAATGATATTACAATGATAACAGTTATCTCAAAGGTCTCAAATGCCATTTTAATGACATCACTGGTCTACAAGGCCCTATAGTAAATTCCAATGAAGATTTTAACAACCATTTATACAATATTTTCTGCACATTCTCAAATATATCAGCGAAGAAGTTATAAGAACCTTCCCGGTTGAAAATCGTCACAACAATGTACGTCAATGACCACACAAAGTCCGGTAGATGAGGCTAGGGACGCCAACCATAATCTCCAGGTAAATCTACCGGTGGTATGAAGTGTTTATCCGGCTAAGGAGTGTTCTGAGGCGGTCCTTGACCAGCTAAACTCCTTATGTCACCGGTAGATCTGCCTGGAGATTAGCTAACTGCTGAACTACGCACGCTACACTACACCTCTGATTGTTTCTATTTGGTTTAGGACAGACGAGGGCAGTGTTGCACTGCACTCAAGTTTGTAACTTATATTAACAGTGCCACATACACGGTACAGACAGAAGGTAAAGGTACCCCCAGTAGTCTTTTCTTTTTACCTCCCCGACCGCAGTCAGGTACCCATTTTTACACCTGGGCAAAGTGAGGATGGAAACTGCCTTTCCCAAGGGCACAACGTCGGGGGCACGGCGGGTATCGAACTCAGGACCTCAACATTCCGAGCCATCTGTTCCCATTAGGAGCTGCACACAGGTGGAGATGGGCGGAGATTGGGCTATCAGTCAGCCCGAGGCTTAGGTAACAGTAGGTAATCAAACCGGGGCCTGGCCCCGGTTGGAAATTGAAACCTAAGCCATAAAATAGGCCAAACATTAATTATAAATCCCTTTAATATCATTTTTGGTAACCTTAATCAAGGAGCCTCTATAATTGGAAATCTGGTTATTTTACTGGCTAAAATGTACATTTACAAATGCAGAGAAACTAAAAGAGTTAACTTTAAATCATTCATAAATTACATTAATTTCTTTGAAAAGGTTGAAGCCCAAATTGCCAACAGGAGAGGGAAGATGGCAAAACACCATGGGAAGTGGGGAACTTTAGTTACAAATACAACATCAGTTTCTCTTTGATTTATGTTTTACACAACAAGTTACTTCTCTTTTGTATATATGATTTGGATGGTTCACCATTTTGTTGATGTGTTGTAATGTTATTTGTGAATAAAAAAAAAAAATTGAAACCTGAGCCTAACCAAGCTCCATATACTACAGGTAAGGTTTAGGTCACATTTCCAAACCGTGCCCCGGCCGGGATGTTTGCGGAAACGAAGTGTTTACTAAGTAATATACACAAATTATGCTTATGAACAATTTTGTTTACGTTCTGCAGTTTTTGTTGAAATTTATGTCATATTTTTCGTTTCAGAAAGCTATCCGGCCGGGCCTTGGGTTGGGAATTGAAACCTAAGCATAGTCAAGCTCTATATACTAGGTCGATCGGGATTGATGACGCTCGGATGGCAACGTTTAAGTATAAATCTTTGTTAGGAGAAGAAAAATATAAGAATACATATTTTGGAAATCATTCAAAACATACGTCCGAAGATTTAAAACTTAACCAAGCACTATAGACAGAATTAGGTCGATTGTTTAGGGATTGAGTGATGCTTGGATGTCAACTATTCGGTGCCAATCTTTGTTAAGTCTTAAGAGAAGAAAAATATAAGGATACATATCATTCAAGACGTTGAGTCTTATAAGACTCAACTGAGCTCGGTATACTATAGACATAATTGAGTAGATTGTTTGGATTGAGTAATGCTTGGACATCAACTGTTTGGTGCCAATCTTTGTTAAGAGAAGAAAAATACAATGATCCATATTTGGCAATCATCTACGTCGCCTGTCCGAATATATAAAATTAATTGAGCTCCATTTTCCTCTACAGACAAGATCGGATCAATTACAGCTATTGAAAACTGCTCGGATGTCAAGATGTGAGATTTGGGTAGATCTTTGGTAACAGGAGATAAAAGGATATATAAGAATACATGTGAGCAACCATCCAAGCCGTCCGTCCGCAAATACAAAAGCTAGCTGAGCTCCATATATTACAGACAAGATTGGGTCGATTGTTTATGGATTGAGTGATGCTTGGATGTCAACTATTCGGTAACAATATTTGAAAAGTCTTAAGAGAATAAAAATGTAAGGATCAAGCCGTCTGTCCGCAAATATAAAAGCTAACTGAGCTCCGTACACTACAGACATGATTGGGTCGATTGTTAAGGGTTTGAGTAATGCTTGGATGTCAACTGTTTGGTGCCAATCTTTGTGAAGAGAAGAAAAATGCAAGGATACATATTTGTCAATCATTCAAGACCCCTGTCCGAATATATGAAATTAATTGAGCTCTATTTACCCTACGGACAAGATTGGATCAAATACAGCTATTGAAAGACGCTCGGATATCAAGATGTGAGGTTTAGCCCTCAAGCACCCGACCTTTTTTTGCGACTAAAATGACCGAGTGGGGTCCAAACGGACCCCAAAATGTTTTGTTCATAAAATCTCAGTACCATTTCTTATCGGCGATCATTGTATATACATTGCTTTGTCAATGTAAGAAGAAGATTTTGAGATGTTTAGGTGTTGCTAATTCCAATGCATTATCATAATTTATGCAAAAGCTCAGAATGACCACGTTTTGCACTAAACCTATTCCGACCAGATAGGGGAATTTTGAGGCCATCAGCAACATTTATGTTGCATAACTCATGAACGGCTAGAGCTAAAGCTACAAAACTTGGTAATTAAACACAAAATATTGTTTGCAAAAGTTTTTGGTCAATAAAGTAAGTTTATCATTTTTGGGGGTTGCCATGGCAACCATATTCTAACAGGCATATTTTTGCCAAAATTTGACAATTTCAATTTAAACAAGGTTTTCTTGGTAAACTACACCTGTTTTCTGACAACAATTAAATTCTATGAAATTCAATGTAATTTTCATGACTTAAAATTTATAATTTATGCTAATTTCATGACGTCATTGGTCAAAATCCAAGATGGCCGCCCTGATCAGGCAAATGACGTCATAATGTCGTCACATTACATGTTGATGACAGAAATTTTTGTGATGATATATGTTTACATTCTTATTATTGTCTGAAAGTTTGGTGGTCATACTGTAAGTGGTTAAGGAGTTAGCCTCCAAAGTTTGTTTTAAAAACTGCACATTTTTGCTGGGGTCCGTTTGAACCCCAAAGGGACTGAACACAAACTGTTTTTATAATTTCCATATTATTGTATTAATCTTTGCGAACACTTAGGAGAAGGTATAAGACATATTGACTGACAAAGTCACGGAATGACTTTTTCTTCAGATCAAAAATGTTCAAATGGCACTTCAAAATGTACGCCTGGGGTCCAAATGGACCCCACTCGGGTGTTTGAGGGTTAGGCAAATCTTTGGTAAGAAGAGATAAAAGGATATAAGGATTCATGTGAGAAACCATCCAGGCCATCCGTTCACAAATACAAAACTTAAATGAGCTCTATATACTACGGACAAGATTGGGTCGATTGTTTAGAGATTGAGTAATGCTTGGATGTCAACTGTTTGGTGCCAATCTTTGTAAAGTTTTAAGAGAAGAAAAATATAAGTATACATATCATTGAAGACGTCCGTTCGCAAATATAAAACCTAACTGAGCTCCGTACACAACAGACAAGATTGGGTCGATGGTTTAGGGATTGAGTAATTTTTGGATATCAACTATTCGGTGCCAATCTTTGTAAAGTTTTAGGAGAAGAAAAATATAAGTATACATATCATTCAAGACGTTTGTTCGCAAATGTAAAACCTAACTGAGCTCCGTACACTACAGACATGATTGGGTCGATTGTTAAGGGTTTGAGTAATGCTTGGATGTCAACTGTTCGGTGCCAATCTTTGTTAAGAGAAGAAAAATACAATGATCCATATTTGGCAATCATCTACGTCGCCTGTCCGAATATATAAAATTAATTGAGCTCCATTTTCCTCTACAGACAAGATCGGATCAATTACAGCTATTGAAAGACGCCTGGATATCAAAATGTGAGGTTTGGGTAAATCTTTGGTAACAGGAGATAAAAGGATATGTAAGGATTCCTGTGGGCAATGATTCAAGCCGTCTGTTCGCAAATACAAAACGAAACTGAGCTCCTCATACTACAAACAACGCTGGATCAATCGCAGTCATTGCAAAACGCTTGGATTTCAAGGTTTTGTTAGATTTATGGAGAAGATTAAAGAGCATAAAGGGATATAGTTGGGCAATCGTCCAAGGCCTCCCGTCCGTGCCACAAACAAAACTTAACTCATCCCACTATAGACAGCGTTAGGTTGATCTGGTAGAACCAAAAGTAGAGATTTTTGGCAAAACTGCTTGTCAACAAAAGGTTACCATGGCAACACGAAAAAACTGGAAACTTTGTCAAACATTGTGAAATTGTTGCCAACAATATTTTAGGAAAATTCACCAAATTTGGTGGCTCTAGAAAAAGCCGTTCTGGCGTTATAGGACATCAAAATGGCGTGAGCCTCAAAAGCCATACCCCCCCCCCCCCCCAGTCTGCATAGGGTTAAGCAAAGATAAAAGAAGTTGTAAAGATGCATTTGACGAATCATCAAGCTGTCTCCAGATAGGAAACCAAATTGCTTCATCTGCCACGAACAGGATCGGGTCGATCGCAGGCATTGACAAACGCTTGGACATCAATGGTTTGGTGAGTCGTTAAGAGTCAATAGAAGAATATAAAGGATGCGCTTTGGGCCCCCTGTCCGCAATAATACACCTACTCTCCAAGCAGAGGTTAGGCTCCGGCTATTTTTTAAACGTTTTTTTTAGTCATTTTTATCGGGCTTTCTATTTTGTATGTTATCTTGCTGTGCCAAAACCTAACTTTGGCTGGCGTACGTCAAGAAAATGACAAAATAGAAAGCTCGATAAAAACGACAAAAAAAAAACGTTAAAAAAACAGCCGGAGCCTAACCTCTGCTTGGAGAGTATAATAGACCCTCCAAAACACAGATGAGATTGGATCACCCATTGAAAGACTCTTGGATATCAAAGTTTTGGTAAATCTTTGTAAGAGGAGATAAAAGGATATATCAGGTATACAACCAAACTTCTTTATATACTAAAGGATACACCATGACGTGAGTAAAAGCTTGGAAACCGAATTTTGTTATGCCTTTGATAGATAAAGGAATATATGCCGCCTTTCGGCGATCTGAGAGTAAATCAAATTGAAACTGTTTGAAGCTGGAAGCGCACACCGCGTAAGGGTGGGCTTCCTGTGCCAAGTACAGGCCTCAAAAAGCCACGCCGTGAAAATGTAGGTCCTTCTCAACCGGCGGAGGAAATTGGCCAAGACACTTCAACTCCCCTTATGTAAAGTACACACACAAACACAAGTGGCGACGGCTGGCGTACTTCTGAAGAAGAAAGCAAAACCCTTTACATAATACAAGAGGATGCTGACTTTGGTTATATCAATGAGAGGTGATATCGTGTTTTTTTTAACAAGGGCGCTTCCTCGAAAGGTTTCATATTCATATATACATAAAGCATACGTGTATGAACTGTCCAGTACATGGGACCCAGCTGCTTTGCTTCACAAAGGACACTTAGTAGCTTTTCCTATATGGTATGGTATTGTCTCACCATTGGAACTTATCTAAACATGATTTACATATAAGTGACATTGCAAGTGGTCCTTACATGTTAAATTAATTTTCTTAGTTAGATGTACTTGAAATGTTTCTGCCGGTTCATTCTAGTGCTGCTGAAGACGAGTGGTGGATGCCACTCAAAACGTCCGAAACTAAATCCCCATTTTTATCCAGTTGTAGAGATTGTGTTGTATAAAAATACTTGAAGCATATTCTCCAAGTAGAGTTGGCGGGTAGTAGTGGCGATTTTTTCAGATCCCCCCATCGTAAAAACCTCTGCTTGGATATTGCTCCGAACACACAATATCCGTTACCTTGCGGTTCTAGCTCTGAAGCGTGTGCTTTTATACATACTACAAAATCTTCCCGCACATTTTGGGTTCTCGGTTGGATTTTATACATTCTTCCGGTTATCTTAGAAACTACATCGCTTGAAGGTGTATCATAAAATGGCAATCTTCTAACCATTTACACAAGGTATGGCATGTTGGTACAGGTGCTTATTAGAACTGGGCGTCAAAACAGTTACCCGCTACTTCAAAGAGGGTACCGGTGGCTTTTCATGGAGGCCCTGGAAACACATACAAATAACACATACATACAATATTCACATAGTACAAAATATCGTCAAAAACAAAAAATCGTCAAAAACAAAATATCATGTCCATACTCATGTCCATATCCGTGACAAGTCAGGAATTATAAAACTCGATGAGCACGATCCCTCCTGCAAATTTGGTGATCGTACAGTAAGCCGTTTTGAAAATACGAAGGGGGGTCAAATGAGCCCCAAAGGCCAGGGAAGGCCCAAAAAGCCCAGTCTGGATAGGGTTAATTAAGGGGATGGCGGTCAGAGGTCACACAATGTTCTTGCACAATGTTTTGAATGTTTGTGTCGATGGTGCAGTTTTCACAGCTATTGGGAGTACATTCCAGCTTTCTGCACCTCTATATGCAAATGTTCTTTTCCTAGATTCTAGCTTAACTTTCCGCATTCGCAAAGACTGATTCAAACTATGTCTGGTGGTATAAGTATGATTCTTTGCTAAACACGTTTAGGCCGTGACGTCAGCTTCGTGCAATCAGCACGCCCACCTAAGCTAGACTAATTACACATTGTTTTCTCCAAATCGTTGCGTAACGGCCACACCGAGCTCGCATCTGGGAGGAGGCAAACATGCAGCAAGAAGACTGAGGACAGCCCTTCGTGACGGCCTTACCCAGAAAGTGGCAACTGAAGATCTTCGGACAAGTTTTGAGAAGTAAGTTTAGAGAAGCACAAGGTATTTTTAAAAAAATCACCTGGTGTAAAGTTGTTCATTTTGCTCTGATAAAAGCGACTGGAAGCTTCCAAACGCCGCGTAAAAATCATGTCTGCATTTGTAACATGAACAGCAACATTACTTCGAAATAAAAGAACTAATGATGAAACTAGTCATAGGATCAATCCCTTGCATTGACAGGTCCCGATCGTTGGAAATTGCATTCTACACCAACTCATGAATATCAAAAATAGGGGTTGGGAGTGTTCCCGACCAGCTTCGAATTCGCCACCTCAGCATGTCCGTTTTGAGTCAGTTACATCAGTTTAATTTCTTTGGAGTTATATTTTTCCTATGTTGAAAAACATGAACGAACCACAAATACTAATATTGTCACTCCGCCATCTTGTTGGAGAGTGTTTTGGACAAATTTGTTTTCCTCCCGTCTTTGCATGTCAATTTATAGTTAGAGTAATCATGATCTCCAGCTAGATATCTATATTACATATCAATTCACAGCTAGGATGTAAAAACATCTCTCAAAACAGATCTCTCCGGTCTCCCTGACGAGACACCGGACGGCATAATCCTCTTTTCTGGTCTAAACGGCGTCATGAAAATATCAGTGAAAATAAACAACAACAACAAAAAAACAAGTAGATAAACAACCTCCATGTTGAATATCAATATTGAAACAGCCAGCTTCAGACAATCACAACTATATGAATATGACTAATCTAAGGCTCGTAAGGTACAGCTAGTGATGTAGCTATTCCAAATGCATAATAACAACAACCGCACTCTGTAACAACTATTGTCAGTTATCTTTTTTTGAGAGGTGATGTGAATATTAGCGTATTGCTAGAGTGTATTACATCTCTGTCCTGTTTTGTACATTGATGCTGAATACATAAAAAAAACCCAGCAACAACTATTCATATTGCCTTCGAATGAAGATTCACCCGTGTTCTTGGTAGAATCCATAGTTACAAAGTTTTAAACTTTGTTCCAACACAAGGGAAACACTCACCATGACTTTTTAGTCGATCTCGACGAACTTTATCGGATGATTCACTGCACTGGCGTTCCGGAAGTCAGAAGTTTGCTGACGTCAGGAGTGAATCACACATTTCGCAGCGCATGAACCCTCACTGAACCTTGCGACAGTAAAATTCGTCTTCCTGCCATTTTTATTTCGATCGGCATTTAAAAAGCCAGCTTCAGACAATCAACACATACAATGATACAGCCAGATCAGTAAGACTACGCAAAGACTTCTAAGATTAATTGTGGAGCTCTTTGAGATATGTTTGTACAATGTATCATAATTATGTTGATATGTATGGTTTTATTTTTTTGATAATTTTTGAATATGTTCATGCTGATTATGTGTTACTGTTCTGCAAAGTTTGTTTAGAAATGTTTTTGTTTTTGTTGATTTTGTTCAGTTTTCCGATATACCTTTTCTCCCTTTAGCAGCATTGTCGGTTGAGTTTGTAGCGGGATAGCTTAGACTAACGTTTTTTTACTTAAAATCTATAGATAATTTGATATACGTTTGGCACTTGCCTTATGAAATAAAGAATTATATTCTATTCAATCAAACATCTGGTCTAAAAGAGGGCATTACTAAATAGGTGCCTTCACTGAAACTATTAAATAAGTGTACAAGCTAATCACATCATCAATAACGACACAAAAAACACTTCACTTTTCACTTTATTTCTTTATCCGGCAAATACACTCAGGTCAATTATTGACCTATTTCAACTCTTGCACATTGAAACAGCGTAACGAATTTGATGCCATCAAATTCTTTAATTGTTTTGCTTAGATACCCAGAAAACATGGGAAGAAAGCTGCGACACCTGCTGATGTTCCTCCTCATCATCCTGAAGGAGCCCAACATGCAAGTAGATGGCTGGTTTTGGGGATCAACTCCTAAAGTCGACCGCAGCTGCGCACCATCATTGCGCTGCGACTGTGCACTGTCTCCATTCTGCCCGTGCAACAACCGGGGCCTCACCAGCATCCCCCAGAACCTCCCAACATTCATCTACTGGTTAGATTTGACAGGTAACCAGATAACAATGATTCAGCCTGGGGCATTTGCAAACCTACCTCTCTTACAAGGTTTGTATCTGCCCGACAACCGGATATCAATGATTCAGAAAGGCACATTTGTAGATTTACCCGTACTAAAGGAGTTGTCCCTGTACTCTAACCAGATAACAATGATTCAGCCTAATGCATTTGCAAATGTACCCCAGCTACGAGTGTTGTACCTGCACTCCAACCAGATATCAATGATTCAGGCTGGTACATTTGGAAATCTACCACAGCTACGAAAGTTATACCTGGACTCCAACCAGATAACAATGATTCAGGCAGGCACATTTACAGATTTATCCGAACTCCGACATTTGGACCTTAGGAATAACTCGATGGCTGTCATTTCCCCTTTAGCTTTTGGCCTGTTGCCATCTAATATCGTCATAAAACTAGACGGGAATCCCTGGCAGTGTGACTGTAAGATGGCTCCCTTCAGGCTAGATTCGGATAAATTTCCTACATTTGAAGACCAGATAATCTGTGCCCGACCTGCCAAATTACAGGGTCAGAAGCTTAAAGATGTCAGTCCTGAAGAATTAGTATGTGCAAAGCAAATAACACAGACACTGACTGTTGTTGATATCACTGTAAGGTCTAACGGTTACAATGGTACAACAGCTGGCTCAACAACAGGTCCAACAAACAGTAGAAGCAGAACAGGTGTGGCAATAAGTTCAACCCTTTTAACCACTTCAGACAGACCACAGACCAGCAAAAGTGGCAAAGCAAGAATAACAATAAGTTCAACCCTTCAGACAACTTCAAACATACCGGAAAGCAGCAGTTTCATACAGTCTGTTCCCAGTTTCCCCATACCTGTTCTCATTGGCTCTGTCTGTGGTCCAATAGCTGGCATTGCCCTGGTCGGCACCGTCATTCTCACAATCTGGTACAAGAGGAGGACCAAGAATCCCCCTTCAGACCCTTCTTCGGGCCCAAATTCTAACATTGCTTTGAGTAACCTGCCAGCTACTGTAGTGACCAGTGGGCATGATCAGACAGAGCAGGGCGGCACTGAATCCAACACAAACCCCGTAGCTGCAGTATTGACCAGTGGCCATGATCAGTCAGCTGGTGCCCTGTACATGACGCCAGAAGATGTCCTTTATGAGATGCCGGCAGACGTAGTCCCAAAACGGCCTACTGAAGAAACGTCCCTAGCACCACCCAAAAGAAAATCACGTCTGATAGACAAGCCTAACTCCCTCCCCTCCCCCCGTGATGATGGTGATGATGATGATTGTGTGTATGTGCAGCCAGATGGTGCCATGTATATGACACCAGAAGATGTTCTGTATGAGATGCCTGCAAACAGTCATTACAAACAGCCGGTAGGCGCTAACGAAAACCTGCACTACTACCACCCTCAAACAGAGGCCCCAACTTTACCCACCGATGCTGATGGCTACATGGTAATAGCACCCAAACATATGAAAGGCCAGTAAAGTTTAGTCATTTCAAAATTTGGATATCATGAAGATAAGTTTTACCTAAATTTTGATATGATTCACAAAATTGTGAATGAATGGATGGATTGAACACTTTTCATGCTTGACGTAAAGGTTAAATCAACTATTGTACCTTCGAGTATCGTGTATGAATACCTTATTCAGTGCCAATTTGCCTTTTACCTGTCATGGTCATATTCATAATATCACTTGTCAAAAAGAAAAGCATCAGAATGCTCCAACCCCTGAGGCGTTGATAAAAGAATGTATACAGAACAACAAATTGTTAATACAAGCATCCAGTAGGCACAGCCAGCACTACTATTAGCCTCAAATACCACAGATTTACCAAATGATGCTCCAGGCTATCATAAGAAACCCAAACCTGAAAGGACATTAAAGTTTAGTCATTTCAAAGTTTGGAATAATGACCATGGGTATTACCTGAACTTTGGAATGAAATTTACCAAACTGTAGGTGGGTGGATTTCATTCAGCTGCTTAAAGAAGAGGTCAAATGTGGTCACAGCGATCTCGCCCCTCCAGCGATCTTGGAGTGGCCTTCGGTCACACCTTGAAATGACCTTCAGGTCTTATTACGTGGTGACCATTAAGTAAAAAAGAAATCACATCAAATGAAAAAAAATGCACTCTAGAGTGAGGATCTTAAAGTTGTGTGATTTCTTATACATTCAAATAGTTTTTCTCCTACTTTTTATATGGACTATTGATTGCTGATTTCCTTTATTGTCATTATGATACTGTTGTAGACTGTTGTGTTGTTACTGTAATAGTGCTGATATTTAGGCGTGTTTTGTGAATATATGTAGTATTTTCTCAATTTGTGGATATACATTAGATCCATTGAATGAATACAGAAGCAGGTCAGTAATAGCCCAAATACACTGTGGAGTAAGGGTGTAAAAGCGTAAAAGTGTGATTTATGAAACACTTACATTGTTTTCTTATATTTTACATGTATTATTGTTTACAATGTAGATTATTTCCTACCATGTTTTATAACAGACACTGGTGTGTGAGCATTGTTGATGTGCTGAAAAAATTGGATTACAGTAGCAAGTTTCAATACTGTACAGCATGGCCCAGTGGCACTTAAAGTTTGCCGAGGGTAATATGTATTTTTTTTGTAGTAGGAATGGATGATAATGGACCAGTGCAAGTTCCTGCATGGAGCAAAGTTTTCAGGAGTCATCTTCCCAGATACAGTGCCTGGTCTTGTTGTTTCTGAATGTCATAGCAGAAGTGATCTCGAGGATAAAAGCAACAAAACTGTTTAGGATCATAGCAATAGAATTTTCCAGAGCCATTGCAGAACCAGAACTGAACTGCTAAGAATCATAGTAACGGACCTGTTTAGGACCATAGCAACAGAACATTTAATTCTATAGTAAAAAAACAACAACAACAAGAAGATGGGAAATTGTTGAATTGAGAAAGCATAAAGCCTTTGGGTGTAAAGATTGCACAACCCACAGGCAGACTTTAAAGAGCATCTGAAAGCAGTACAGAATATACGGCTATAGGCCCAGTCATTACAGTGTACATTAAGGACGGTCAGAAGAATTGAGATTGACATTTGTAGACAAAAGTAACAGATTTTTTTTCATGTATCATTATTGTTATATGATGTAATTTCAGAGGATGCGTGTTATATTAATAAGGGTGTTATGTGAATGAAGACCTTTATTGCACATTTTTGCCACTCCGGGCTTAGTCCAGGTAACAACAAGACACGTTGAAAAGATACAGTTTACAGATACAAGCGTGTACTAAGAGTGCCTCTGGCTAAGTCAATATAAAGGTCAGAAATCCAGGTAACAGGATACGACAAGTATCTGCTATTGTAGTTTGGAATACCTGTAAATCCTTGTTTCATATGGAATTCAGAAAGGCTAGTGGTGCCCTTATGTACAACAGTAATGATTGAACTATCAGTAATTATTAAACTATCAGTAATCATTATTTGTTTGCTTATTTGTTTATTGAACTTTCTAATGATATCAATGGAGGGCGTGACAAAACAGGTGACAGGTCTATGGCGCTTTACAACAATCCCTGAACAGAGTCGGTGCACGTGGGCGCCATATAATCTCCAAGCAGATTCCTCCGTGGGAGTTTAGCCGGCAGAGGAGTAAATTGGCCTCTGCCGGCTAAACTCCTTCCCCGGCTTATGTTACTGTCTTATGCCACGCTTGGTGCAAAACGACAAGGACAAATTAAGACAATATCGACGGAAAATGAAAACAACTGATTTGTATGTGCAAATTACAAAACAAGTCAGTTTAGTGGATTAGTTTATGACGTGTAAAATGATTTCCGTCCTTAGAAGTTCGACTCAAGACGTCAAGCTTGCGATCGTCTTTTCAATTACCAAGTCACGCCTGCTTCCATGCAAAAGGCTTGTAGTCCTTGAATCAGAAGCAAAGGAAGATGATCCGGTCATTGCATCGAAAGATAAGGTGTATAGGACTAATCTCCAAGCAGATCCTACGGTAGCATAAGATAGTATCAAAAGCTACCAGAGGAGTGAAGCCGGCTTAGGAGTGTGTTTCGCTACCGGACAAGCGGTTGAGCAAGTGAAGCAAAATGATCCCTACCTTGATAACACGTCGCGAATTTATCTTCCCATTTTCAAGTACATGCCTGCAAGCTTGTAATATTTCATAAAGGTTAAAAGTCGTTGATTCGGAAATAAAATTAGATACCAGCATTGAGCAGTGATCATGTCACAGAATACCGAGTGCAAGACTTGGGTTTGAAGAGTTGAGACAGAATGATCTCCGTCTTTGCATCTTTGACTCAAGATGTCAAGCGTTCTTGTCCTTTGTTCTTAACCCGCAAGTCTAAGACTAAGTGAGCTTTCTTCTTTCATCTTCTTATCCAATCATTGATCATTGATCATATCACAGGATACGCTTTATCGTACATACAGTTGAGTAAATCAGAAAAGTGATTTTCATATCTTTACAATGTTACCACGTCAGTTTTTCCTTCTAATTCTCATGTCAGTTCTTTATCAACAACAGTTATCTTTCTTCAAAATAATGTATTTGATTTGATTCGGTCATTGAATAGTGATTACATCGCCAATACTGTGTACAAAACACGCAGTTGAGAATGTAAAGCAAAACGATTCCTTTATTCACAGCACATCAACGGTTGTCCTTCATAGCTCATGCCATGCCCAAAGGCGTAAAGCGTATTTGTACTGTTGTAAAGCTTTACAGCCTTAAGTTGTTCAGTCATATTTGTAGGCCTCTTGCTACCTCACGCTGATTTACGTGTGTTAACGTGATCACATCGCAGCATACGGTGCACAAAGTATAAAGCTGATAGTCTTTGGTTTTAGCACCTCAGGGGTTCTTCTTTCCATTTACAAGTCACGCCTCATATCTTGCAACCTTACACAGAGGTTAACAGTTTTTCTTTCAGAAGTACATTTAGACTCAACCGTCCGTAAAAATGATTTCCTGTATGTATGTTCCTCTTTGACTCACTACACCTCCGGAGTTTTATTTTCATTTTCCCAGTCATGCTTGCCCGCTTGTGAGGTCGATCTCATTTCTAAAGGCGCACAGATGTTGCAGTGGATCTTAGCAATAAACCGCCCGCTGGGCCACATGCGTATTTTCCGTTTTATCGACGGGCGACAAAAATGTGATTAAACGTTACGCCGATGGTAAGAAGGAACCACAGTACGGACCAACTCATGCGTCTCGACGCAAGAGGAATGCATTCGCAAATCGTGATCAATGCATTAGTGTGCTCTAATGTCAAGATATATCTAGATGCAAAGAAAATGGCCAAAAATACTATAATGATGTTACGCTGAGGAAAAGCCAAAGTGCGAGCCAACTCAATCGTCTCGACGCAAAGAGGAATGGACCTGGAAATTGTGATCAATGCATTAGTGTACTCTACGTGGAAGTATAAACAAAATATACAAAATACTATTACAATGTTACGGTGAACAAAAACCACAGTATCGAACCAACTCAAGCGTCTCAACGCAAGAAGAATAAACCTGGAAGTCGTGAATATATGAAGATCTAAAGAAAATGTCCAAAAGGACTCACAATGTTCTGCTTTGGCGAAATCCTAGGGGAGACCAATTCAAGCGTCTCGAAGTAAGAAGAATATACCTGCAAGTCGTGATCAATGCATTAGTGTACTCCTCATGACCACATAAAGAACACGGTCTTAAGTTTTGATTACAATGTTACGCTGAGAAGATACCCTTAGTAGTAACCAAATGAAGCGTTTGGGGCGAGAATAGACGTTGAAGTCGTGATATCCACATTTATTCTCTTTGTGGCGATGTGAAAAGGATGCTCCTAGGTTATGATTACGATGATACAAGGAGAAGATACCATAGTGAGAACCAACTCAAGCGTTCCGGCACAAGATTGGACTTGTAACTTCGTGAACAACGCATTCTTGTTCTCCACGGCGATGTGAAGAACATGCTTCTAACGTGTGAACCATCTGAATAGACATTGAAGTCGTGATACGCGATATAAAGATGATGGTCCTAAGTTGTGATTCACGATGTCACGTTGCAAAGAAACTAAAAAAACTGAAGATTGTGATGAGCGCGTTGCTTATACTCCACCAAGCATTCCTAGGGGGGTACGGGGATAGTAGAATTCGGAAAAAAATCGGGAAATTGGCCAGGGGAGTCAGTCCACGCTTGGGTTCATGTTTCCTTCCGGAGACCACTGCCGACCGACTCCGCTGGGAGTCCTCTGGTAACAAAACTCCCCTGGGAAACTATTCTTCCTATAATAGCCAGCATAGTCAGTCTGGTAGAAACTAGCGTTGATGGCGACGTGAAAAATATGGTTGTGATTACATTGCTACACTGATAAGACACCCTGGTACCAACCAACTCAACCAACTCGAGAAAAGACATGGCAGTCCTGCTCAAAAGCACAAATACTCTGTTTTGTATCTTTCTACGTTTTCATATCCCGAAGTCCAGGAATTCGAAGATTAGCTACCTACAAATTATGTACGGTAGCTGATGGGCTGAATAAAGTATCCCATCTCTCGCCATGGTGATCAGTTGACAGGATTGCCGCGCTTTCCGTTATCGATGCGTAACGCGTTATACTCGGGCTGACCAAATACGTTCCGTTCTGCAAGTATGGAAAAATAATGAATGTGGGCTGTAAAACTTTCGGGTTACTTGAGGACATCGTTCGATGTATCAATCACAAAAGTGTCCTTCCTAACAGGCTCAGCGGTATGGAATGTTTTGGCTTATAATCCGCTTTTGCCTGGTTTTGCATCAGTTTCGATTGAACACAGGTTCTCTCAAGTCGCGCGTAGATGTGATATACAACCAGAAAAAATAGAAGAAGTTTATTTGCAAGTTCATGGCCGGAGGCTAATTGCAAGTACATATGGTATAAACATAAGAGATATACATGTGACAATGAACAGTGACTAACATCATTGTGAAAAGAGGCTACTCGATTACTAGTATAGTTTTGGCTATTCCTAAACAAGTTGGGTTTGACTTCTTTTTTGGAGGCAGAGGAAGACGAAAAGCCCTATGAAAGCCCAACCCGTAAAGCCAGCTGAAGAAACTCGAATGTTACCCGTATGAAGAAAGAAACAAACAACCGCTACGCTTTATTGTAAACAGCAAAATTTGAGTTTACTCGAAGTCATCGTTCCCCAAACGTTAAACCATGGGGACGAAGCTTTTGAGACTGAAAAAATCTCAGAAACTGAGCCCATGAGCATGACTTTACACCGCTGACAAGGGATACCCTCCATTATTATCCACCACGGTGATATATGTTTGAACTCTAATTGGGGTAAGGCATTGTGTTTCGGCTACTTGTTTGGCTATTTGTCTGTTACCAGAGAGCTCTAGATAAATTGTTGTATGTCATAACTTCATCTGATGGTTGTAAATCATGACAAAAGACTGCGAAAACAATGGCTTCATACCACCATATATGGAACGTAGGTAGACGCTATGGGACCTTGGAAATCTGAGAGTACAAATTCTATGGACAAAAGGCTTTGTACGATAATTCCCAATCCCTCCAAAACGATTCTGTTGGACAATTTTTCATATGTGTTTAGAAACTGTGGATCGAGTTTTATTTTGCCATTTGTGGGACGACTTTGATAAGGATGACTCTGTTGTTAAACCCACTTAATTCTGGCGAGACGCAGTTCCAGTCATCATCACTGAGGAAAGCAGTAGGAAGGAGAACTACTGAAACTTGGGTTGTGTAAAATACATGAGTTTGGTTAAAAGGTTTGCTAAGTTCCACTTTTGTGTTGGAAATTTAAGTCCAAATTTACTTCAGAATAATTTCTAGCAACACAAATGAACTTTCAAATCATCTATTGATCGATATGCCAACACCTACAGACTCCCAGAGCGTACGTACATGTGCGTCATCGTGACCAACGAAGCCGAGAGTAAACTACCTAGACTGAGTGTTAGTTTGTTCCAAAGATGACTTTGGTGAGGATAAATTCCTTGTTACAACAGTGCACCACCCCTGGCATTGCCGACAGTTCCGTGCACTTCAGTGTTATTTTGACAAAATAAATTTACCTGGTTGCGAGGCAGCGGAAGGTTCTCTTCTATGTGGTTTCATTACTTTATCTCTTGTGATGTGGAGAGTATTTGATGGTGTTGCACGCATGTTGTAATTGGACGCCGTAGGCCAAATAATAAACGATCAAATGTCACTGATCATTGACATCTTTGAGCATCGCAGGATTTTACAGATCATTGATGTCATTGTAGACCATTGTAACACCTTGGGCATTCTTGAAAGATCATAGGAAAACCTTAGAAAACATTGATATCATTATTTACCTTGTAATAGTATTTGGCAGGTCAAGCTGAACTTTATAGAACTTCACTCATTTGTACCTCCAATACGAATATACACTGCAAGAACCCGTTTAGTCACTTCCATGGAAGCAAATCATCCTTTTTTTTCCTCCACAATCCTCCTAAAGGAGGAAGTTCCACACTCAGAGCTTATTTCCTAGAACAACATCGCTATGGAATAAACTTCCAAGGACTTGCTTCCCCATGGGGTACAATCTGAAACTGTTTAAGTCAAGGGTTAACAGACATCTTTCTTCACAATACAGTATTGTAACCCAAAACGTCTGAGTGGCTCCACGAGCCTTTTTTTGCGATGAACTCTAAGTACATGTAAATAATAAAAAAAATATGTTTCCCTACTTCATTCAGCTAGGTAATACACAGCAACATCCCCAACGCATTCAATCCTTTGATTGTAAAACATATCTGTTCCTACATTTTCGGTATTACAGAGAAGCGAAAAGACGTCGAATTTACTTAATTGAATATAATTCCTGTGTTAGGTTGTAATTCTTTTGTTGCGATCTGTACTCAACCCAGTGAGTATATATATTAGGTACAATACTGGTAAATCAAAGGTCTTCATTCATTGATTGATACCATTAAAAGTGATGATAATGATGATGATGATTAAAAGTCATTGAAATTGGACGATTTGGGTGATTATTGATATCATTAACATCATTTAAGGATAATTGAGAGAGCATTGAAAGAGCGCTGAAATATCTGTCAACGTATTTCGTTCAGCTGTCTCGGAACAGCCAAGTATCTGCGTCATACCGACTTTACATATCAGTAAAATGTTAGGCTATGGGTTGTCTTCTCAAAGAGAATCATACTAACCTTACAGTTCTTAAGATTAGATTTTCCCTCTTGTGTGTAGTACACTTGTAAGCATATCGGACTGGATGAAAAGGTACAAATAACAGTCTTCTAAAAGGATTCGGGATGGACACAAGAGGATCAAATTGAATCTAAAAATATGAAAGACGCCTTTGACTCAAACCCCACGAGTCTCTGCCGAGTCTCTTGCCGACAAAAACTAGAAACTTCCCCAAACCCAGGTGCACTTATTACGGAAAAAATTGGACACTTCGTCTTCACTGCTTCCAAAACAGAAGTCGAACACAAAAACTTTAGATTGTAGTTTGCAGCAGCTACACGTGTCACAATTGTATAATGGCATTTCAATATACATTATTTTATTACTGTTTCATGTTGCAATTAGTCTCCGGACAAGAACTTTCAAATAACTCATTTTAAGGTAATTTCCTCCCACGGTACGTGGGATTTTTACTGAATTATAGAGCTTCAAAACGCGAGTAGGCGGCATTTTCTTCGAATGGTCTGTGATCATTCTTAACTTAATATTCTTATTATCGGCTCTAGGAACCTTAATTGGATTCCGCTCAATCACATTTGCAACACCAGGCACTTAATTTTCTCAGGAAAAAAGCCTTATTCGCGCCCCCACCAAATACAGCTTTCATTCGCCGCTTTCATTTCTATCCGATCAAAGGAGAAGGGGTGGAAAGGGCCTGGTGAGAAAAGCTCCGTTTCAAACAGCTCGACATCAAAGAGGCGGGGAAGAGTAACACTTAAACTAAGGAGATCACATTTCCCATCTTCTGCTGGCTGTATCAGTCACGCTCTTGGGCTGAAAACTGATGCTTTATTCATTGTAACCGCAGCGGCGTTCACTGTAAGAAGCACTCGAGCTTCAAATAAAACCTACTCTTCCTCCGGTTCTGAAACAGGCCGCAAATAAGATCAATCAGCATGTTCCAAGTTGCTATCACGACTCAATTGGTACAGTATATGGAAATAAGTTAGGCCAATCACACAACTTTTCCGGCCACGTCCCTTTGGTATCCCCTATAAATGGTGTCATTAAGTTGGTCTGTAATCTTGGCTTATCATTTCATTTTTCTATGTCCATCCTGTCCTACATGTACACATTCGATGCTACCTCAACACGATAATTGCCCCAAATGACTGTAGGTTTAGAACAACTCACACCTGGAAGAACCATAGCCGAAGATACGAACTATCTCACGTGAGTGAAGTGAGGAAAGTGGTGTAAATGCCTTTCCCAAGGGCACAAGATCGGTGACACGGCAGGTTTCGAACACAGGACCTCTTGGGCCTCCTGGGACCGAGAACAACACACTGCCGATTACACCATGCGATATTACGCATCACCTGATAATACATAAGTGATTGATCAGTTTTCTGACTGCATATTTCTGAAATCCCTTATGCTACACGACTAACGGGAAACATGTAGATATACAGTCCAAACGCAGTGCAAGGTAAGAGTACAGACACGACCCCTGTTTGGCAGCCTACATGTATGGAATTAAACGGACATGTACAATCAGGATACAGTTTTCATGCAGATCTCAATACAATACCCACCATGTATAGAGATGAAAAGGTCCTTATTTACATTCGTTTCAATATTTTGATGTTACTGGATGCTACTAAATGGGAAGAAGTACCCTTCGTTATTTCATTGTATATTTGTATATCAACATAGGCCTGTATTCATTTTTCTATACTCTACATTCGTCGAATTGGTAACGTACATCGATTTCAAATCAGGGTATTCACTACTCTCCAAGCAGAGGTTAAGCTCCGGCTATTTTTTTAAACGTTTTTTTTTAGTCGTTTTTATCGGGCTTTCTATTTTGTATTTTACCTTGCTGCGTCAAAACCTTTGGCTGGCGTACTTCAAGAAAAATGACAACACAGAAAACCCGATAAAACGACTAAAGAAACAGCCGGAGCCTAACGTCTGCTTGGAGAGCAGGTATTAACAACCATAGGCTAAATACGTCCCCGGGGTTGTGTACAACAGCGCCCCTACCGGTTTGAATGTGTACTGCGTAAGCAGTTTTCCAATACGTGTATTCATAGCAGTAATTAAGTGCTAGATATTCATGATGTATTCGAAACGTGTTCTGTTGCCTGTAATTTGAATTATGTCTGATTTATTGTTCTTTGCAATGTTATTAAGCTGCATGATAATTGTCATGCCATCTATAACAATTGCCATTGGCAAATTTGCGTAGATTATTAGTATTTTGCCTTGTCGCGTTGGTGGATTATTGCTATTTGTTCTGTAAACAAATCACTATTTGTCCCTTCACGGCGTAATTACCACTTGTCATCTCGTTTGTTTAGTGTTGTTTGTCTTGTTACCGGTCTAACCTACTCTCCAAGCAGGGGCTGGTGGGGAAATCGTGACATTTTCCTTATAATCATATGTCGTATTTTCCTGTTGGTGGGGGTAGCTGGCAGAAAAACTTTAGTCACCAGGCAGACGTGTCACCTAGATAAAAAAGAGAAGAATTTGGCCAAATAGGGACAAATAAAGTTATCATGTGTTTTTAGTCCGGCCTTTTCAGCGTCCGTAATGCTCACTCCTAGGCCAATTAATTCCTACTAGACTTTTATTCCTAACTTTGCCAAATTCCTCTATTACTATTCGGCCAGGCGGGAGTCTGGTAGAGACTAGAAAAAGGTCACGATTTTCCCCATCAACATCTGCTTGGAGAGGGGGACTATTAAGGGTTCAGAGCTTCCATCATGGAAGTTGTTTTCGGTAGCGTTGTTGTTTGTTTGCGGTTGAACACTAAACTCGATAACCTTTAGTGGATTGCTGCAGCACTTTGTGCATTACTAGGTTAGTTGAATGATTAACCAGGGCAGAGAAATCGCGGTAAAGGTAACATTTATGTAGCCAATTGGTGGTCATAGTCTCTACCAGACTCCGGCCTGGATTAATAGAAATGGTGAACTTTGACCAAGTTAGGAACAAAATTCTAGTAGGTGTTAATTGTCCTAGGATTGAACTGACTTGCCGGCCGGATAGACTGCAAAAGACTGACATCCCTTGGCCACTTATTTGTCCCTGTCTGGCCAAATTATTCTCTATATATGACGAGTGAAACCGCAGTAATGGTAAGATTTCGGTAGGCAAATGGTGGTCCTATGGTAGCCAAACTCCCTCGGCACAAAATGCTCCCTATACCCGGCGTAGTTAGCCTGGTACAGAAAAATGTGAAGTGTCGAGGTTTCAGTCGGTAACCCGGATATTATCGGTACCGTTATCGCTGATTAAACATTAATTCGCCTGTAATCTTTAGGAACACCTGGAGAATGGTTACATATAACAAATCTTTATTGACAAGACAAAAGTACAGCGAGTTTCGTAAGGTCTATAACAACTACTTACAGTACAACTAAACAGACATATATGGATTTCTACAGGTATGAATAAATCAACATATTGGGTCTAGCATGTCATATATGTGTCAGACCACAACATGGCAGGCTATGTTAAAAGAAAGGCGCCGACACATTAATATATCCACAGTAGTCAGTACAATGACGGACAGGTTTTATCCAGTAGGTTAATTATTGGCTCGGTTTGATGAACTGCCAAGCGGCTGTCATCCTCACAATAGTCGCACCGCACCGCGGCATCGACCGACCTTTGGAACAACAGACTCTGACGTAAGCAGGGTGATATATGGACACGCCGGGGTACAAAGACAATGACGTGACATGACGTCACAGATGGCAGCGTTTCGTAGAAACTTTCCAGTTGCGTGCAGAATGCACGTTTCCTTTTGTAGAAGCTCTCCATTGTGATTTGCATGAATTCCTTGTCATTCTGGTTATCTGGTTATAGTCTGTCATTCGGTCTACAAGACTATGACTTAAATGTGCAAATATAAACGGCATGGAGCAGATCATTAGAATCAAATACTGTTCAATCTAAGTCCAAGTTCAAGTTTAAATTCAGCGTTCAGAGGTCATCCACACGCGTGTGTTTCAAATAGATTCAGTGTTTTGGCTAGGTCCTAAGATAGAGTATTGTGTCATAATGGGCCAAGTAGGATTAAGAGCTTTCATCTATAAATGTGGACTCCACTGAGCTTCCTATGGACTTATGGGATTTATGGGGATTAGAATTTGGCAAGACAAATATCTGACGAATAATTGGTCATGAGTGTCAGCGAGAGGTAAGCGTAATGCGCGGGGAAATGACACCTCGTGGTGGTCAAATCCCCTGGCAAATAATCTCCCTATAGCCAGTAAAGTGAGTTTGAAAACTAAGACTACTACAAATGTTACAAGAATGCTTAATGGAAAGCCCCTAGTAGGTGTGACGTAGTGCTTGCATAGTTGTGTGGCTCAAGGGCTGTAGGAACAGAGATCGGCATCTCCCTACACACACGAAGGCCTGGGAAGGATTTGAACATTTTAAGACCTCGTACGTCTGCTTGGAGACTGTCAAACGTGCCGCTAGGCAGGAGGGGGGGGGGGTAGTATTGACACAGCAATCAGGGGTATTTACCGAGTCGCGCCGACAACTACCACCTAATGATTGTCATTCAAACCACCCGATCGGCTGGGCTGCAAACATTAGCGCTGCCACCGCAAACAATGAAGGGTCAACTTTTCTTACAAAAGAAGGGTGGAGGAATGGGGGAGTTTTGAACACAACAAAAACGCCCAAGTGTTGTGTGTGAAAATAAAAACAGAGTAAAACTTAAATTCCTTCGCAAGAAACAAAAATCTTTCCTCTCCAGTATTGCAACTGACCGGAACCGACCGGCCGTCACCCGACACCGGTCCACCATGTTTGTCGATTGACACGAAGGTGACACGAAGTACGACCCAATAACACCTAATCCTTGTCACACCTGACGACGCTTTGTTCCGCCAACACCTGGCGCGGAAACACCTGCAAAATCCGCCCCTACACTTCCTCGCGCTTTTCTCTGATTCTCAAGACATTTTTCTTGACATTAGCCCACGATCTGGGCAGATTTTATGGACGATCGTGGGTGACGTCGTCAGGCGATTGTCGCCGTCGCCATAGCAACGGGCGACGCGGTCCGGTTCAATCGTATCGTCAGTGGCGCCGTGTGACCCTGTAGGCGAAGGGCACGGGATATAAAATCACTTCTGCCGGCGTTTGGTCGCCTGAAGACAGGCTACCGGCGCTTCCGAGTGCATGTAGCGTTCGTCCTTCGTCCCAGTTCGGGCAAGACAACTTTTGGGAGTGGTAGATCTAGAGTCGCCGCGGGAAAGTTTATCGGCATGTTGTCGTCTGCATAGAGCGAGCACATACCGGTCCTACAGCCGTAGTACCCGGTGTGAGAGGGAAGTTGGCACTTACTACAGTACAGTCACTCAGTTTCCTGAAGTCGTCGCTTGCTGTGAAACCCTACAGACATTGCCTTAGGTCTTTCTGTTTGTTGTGGACCGTAAAAGAGAAGTTTTGGAGTTCAGAGCTGCCCCGTGAAAGTTTGGAGCCGTGTCGGACACAGTTGCCGAGACCAGGTCGGCCCTACAGTCATAGTACTCACTGTGTGGGCGAGGGGACACCTACTGCAGTTACTTCGTCTAGTTTGCTGAAGACTTCGTTTGCTGTCAAGCACAACAGACGTTACTGATTGTCTTGTCATTTGTTGTGAAAAGTTTTGAGAGTTCAGAGCTACCCCCGAGGAAAGTTTGGAGTCATGTCGGCAACAGTAGGCGAGGAACCAGCCCTCCAGCCTCGGCAGGTCGTGGCGCAGGTGGAGGCCCTAGCGCGGCAGCTGGAGCGGGAGAACGCGCGGATCCAGGCGGCGGGGAGGGCCGGGTTGTCCCGAGGGAAGGTGGCGGGGCTTCTGCAGGAGCTGACCGAGGTGAGAGAGAGAAAGAGAGAGAGGGGAGAGAGAGAGAGAGAGAGAGAAAGAAGGGGAGAGAGAGAGGGAGCGGGAGAGGGAGAGAGAGGGGGGTAGAGAGAGAGAGGGAGGGGGAGAGAGAGAAAGAGAGAAAGAGAGAGAGGAAGAGAGAGGGGGAGAGAGAGAGACAGAGAGAGAAAGAGAGGAGAGAGAGAGAAAGAGAGAGAGAGGAGAGAGAGAGAGGGGGGAGAGAGAGAGACAGGGAGACAGAGAGGGGAGATTGAGGGAGAGAGAAAGGGAGAGAGAAAGGGAGAGAGAGGGAGAGAGAGGAAGAGAGAGAGAGAGAGAGGAGAGGCAGAGGGAGAGAGAGAGAGAAAGAGAGAGAGAGGTAGAGAGAGAGAAAGAGAGAGAGAGAAATAGAGAGGGAGGGAGAATGAGAGAGAGAATGAGATAGAGAGAGAAAGAGAGAGAGGGGGAGAGGGAAAGAGAGAGAGAGGGAGAGAGAGAGAAAGAGAGAGACAGAGAGAGACAGAGAGAGGGAAAAAGAGAGAGAGGGAAAAGAGTGACAGACAGAGAGAGAGAGAAAGAGAGAGGGAGAGGGAGGAAGGGAGAGAGAGAGAGAGGAGACACACAGAGAGAGAGAGGGGGAGAGAGAGAGAGAGACAGAGAGAGAGAGAGAAAGAAAACTGGTTTATCTAAACACATTATAATGTCAAGTACAATATGGTAGCCCGAATAATTATAAATTGCCTTGTACAAAAGAGACTGTTGCTTAAGAGTCTAATGGAATAACCTGCCTAAGTATATTAATCTAGTAATAATCATCACAATTCCCACTAACCTGTACAATTTCCAGGTGCTGGAGGAGTGCGCGCGGGAGAGCGGGCAGCTGGTGGCCCGGATCCGGCACGTACGGGGCGTGCTGTCCGGTACCAGGGACGGGCTCAGGCTGGCGGGCGGCAGGGACAGGTGTGCGAAAGGTGAGGCAGGTGTGCTAAAGGTGAGACAGGTGTGCTAAAGGTGAGACAGGTGTTCTATAGGGGTTCTACAGTTGATACTGGTCTGCTTAAGGTGAGACAGGTGTTCTGTAGGTGAGACTGGTGTGCGAAAGATAAGGCAGGTGTTCTATGGTTGATACAGGTGTACGTAAGGTGAGACAGGTGTTATATAGGTGAGACAGGTGTGCTATAGGTGAGGCAGATGTTCTTTAGGCGATACAGGTGTTCTGTGGTTGATACAGGTGTGCGAAAGTTGAGGCAGGTGTTCTGTAAATGAGACAGGTGTGCGAAAGATGAGGCAGGTGTTCTGTAGGTGAGATACGTGTTCTATAGGTGAGACAGGTGTTCTATAGCTGGTCCAGATGTGCTAAAGGTAGAGAGTGACAGGAGGGAGTGGGGCGCTTAAGGTGAGGTAGGGACATGTGTGCTAAGTTAAGGCTAGGATGTCATTGTAGACTGTTCTATCCTCTACACCTTTACACATGTGTGCTAAAGAAGAGACTTTATCTCTATTCATAAGATCACGGTAAAACTCAGACATATTCTTTACCTTAGATACTTCCTTGTTTTGGGATTCACTAACCCAATAACCCAATATTCGTCATTAAAAGACGTCCTTCATCGGCAAATACCTGGTGTCTTTAAGACAATAGACAGGTGTTGTATAGGTGTGGATATGATGCCATTCTAGATTTCTCACACCTTAACATATGACACGTGCTTCAAAAGTGAGATGACATTGGTATTTCATAAATCTCTAACGTTTCCAACCAAACGTGTTCTAGCAAGTTATTTTTTTTTCAATTAGGAAGTGCACCTAGGGCTTCATAACACAAAAACCAGGAAGTGAAACTATCCTTTCAGGTACTATAATCCCATATAGTACTAAGCGTATAGGGATGAACATTTTTATTTACATGTATACATTATGAATAGCACGCTGTGGCAATATTGTCTGTACCCAAAAATGCTGGGTCTTTTCCCCTGGCGTTTTCTGCATGCCCGTCGTGTGTACAGTACATGTGGTCTGTTTGTTGGTGGTTCATGACTACGCCTTAAAGTCTACCTTAAGACGGCGGCCAGGTGTTTCTACAAGACGGAAATATGTTCACAAGTCACGGAACACGGGAACAGAAAGACATGGAAGTACAAACGGTAACAACAAACTTTGTTTCCCGTTTAATTAAAACCAGTTGAAGACAGAGGTTTACCTGTCTAGCACAGGTGAATCCAGGTGAGACCAAACACGGGGTGACAGATATACAGTCGCGCTGGGAGTTATCAGACTAAGGAAACTATTAACGACCGGCTTACCTGGTGCTACTGTTCTACAGGTAGTCAGGCAGATAATACGTCCCACCATATCAGTCAAAGCTAGATAAAGAAATCAAAATCCTCCCCCACCTTTGGTATGTATAGGGACGGTGCCCATCTCCGTTTCCATAGCCCTTGGGCCCCACAGTCTACTACAGCAGGGGACTAGTAGTACCCTGGTCAAGTGCTGAGTGCCAAAAAGAGATAGAAAGTAGTTTGTAGACCAAAGTTAATTTTTCCCGTTCTTAATAAAATCGGCTGAGCGATATCTCAGATTGTAAATCAACTTAGAATGCTGTGTTACCGAAAAGAGTAGCGGTGACCCAGTGTGCTTAGTGGCCAAATTAAGGGGGGCATTACTATTCTATATATAAGTAGAGGTTGTTGGGGAAAAAAGCACCCTTTTCCTTGAAAGTCGTCATCTTGGTGGGGAGGCTGATCGAAAAGACGGCATAAACGAAAAAGGTTACAATCTTCCCCACCAACCTCTGCTTGGACAGTAGGACTTTACAGGCTTATGCCTTCTCGATGACCGACGACCAATCCCTACAGTAAATCCCCATGGAAATGCAGGCAAGAATGCACAGGGATTAGCAATCATGCTTATTGATTGTACCCTATAGCCACTCTAACGTATACAGACGCAGATTAAGTTCTCAACTTCTTACAGGACAGAGGCGTGTTTTGTGCTGTGGGACATACCAGGGGATTAGAGTGGATTATGTCGGGACCCTAAATCCTAATCATGATCCGCTAACTTTTCACAAACGGGAAATTACCACTTCACAGGACAAATAGCGCTTAGTCTCTACCAGACTGACAATACGCTGGATGTTTTAGGGAGAATAATTTGCCAGGGGTCAGTTTTGCTACCAGAGGAGTTGGTAGGCCGCTCCGGAGGGGGGACATGAACCTTAGCGTCGAATGACCCCTTGGCCAATTTCCCATTTTTTGATCCCCCAATACGTACCCACGTAGGAAGGACTGATGGAGGCTAAACTAGCGCCATCATTTAGAGGTACCTGTGTTATTATGTAATAAAAGTTGAGTGAGTGAGATGTAAGAATGGGGGGTGGGGGATCTACACATGGATGCAAACCTTTATTGGTTTCCCATGATTAGAAAATGAGTAGCTGCAGGCAACAAATCATTTTATTGAACCTAAGTCATACAGTTTCTGTTATCTGTACCTTTGATCTTCGAATGGGGTATTGCTAAAACGTGCCCAAATAACTGCAATAGGCGTAGAGCATTTTCAGTGTTCGCAAGAACCCCCGACCCCTTGTACCGTAGCATACGTTTGGGTTGCATATCTGAGATAACAACGCATAAACCTACCCATTAATAACATAGACGTGCTTTTAACAGACGTAAACCTGCTTATTAATAACAACGTCGCGCTAAAAATGTAAACCTGTCCATTAGTAACGCTAGCGAGCTGTCCACCTGCCCGACCTGTACCACAAACACCGGTCACGCCACGAGTTTGTTATTACGTCTGTCAGGCTAACAGGTAAAAACATGTTTTCGGTTCTGCCTTTGTGTCTGTGTTTAGAAAAACAACATAATTCAAGGAGGTATCGATATGTTTCATTATTCGTAGGAGGCTTCTAGAAATGATTTTGGACACCGTAGTGATTTCCTTTGGTACTGCAGCTAGTATTATCTTACATGTATGTCTCATTCTGTACATGCTACGTATAATATGCAGGATAAGATTTTGGTTAAAAGATCTGTTCCATCGCTGTGTGGTTGTGTTTAGAAAAACAACATAATTCAAGGAGGTATCGATATGTTTTCATGTTTTCTTTGGTTCGTAGGAAGCTTTTAGGGTTAGAAAGAATTAATTTTGGACGCACTAGTGGCTTTCTTTGGTACTGCAGCTAGTTGTATCTTTTATTCTGTGACTGTGAATGCTACGTTTGCGGTCTCAGATGTTGGCCGTTTGGTTATAACATCTGTCAGTCTAGCAGGTACAAAACATGTTTTTGGTTTAGTCGCCGTGTTTTTGTAAAGAAAAAAAACAACACGGAGGTATCGATATGTTTTCATGGTATCTTTGGTTCGTATGGAGCTTTTAGCATCATGAAGAAAGAATTGGTTTTGGGTTGGTACTGCAGCTAGCTGTATCTTTTTTTTTGAGCATGCTACGTTTGCGGGCTCAGATATGGGCCGTTTGGTTGTAGGGTCTGTCCCACTACGGGTTAAGTTCACCCCTTTTCTTCCCTTGCACTATTAGCTTTGTTTCCCACGACCTAATTTATAGCCAGACTTTGACAGAAGCTCTTTCTTCTGCGCCAACACGTATTGAATACAACCCACACTGGTGACACACTCAGCCAAGGGTTTGTATCAACCTCGTCTCTAAAAGGGAACACAGGGGAAAACAAAACCCACAGACCGAACGAGAGAATAATGACACGGAACAACGCAAAATAAATAGTGGCGCAAGAGTCCATTAAAGCATACATTCAACTTTAAGTGCACCATACAAAACGACGTCCTAACATGTCTTGTTTAAAGGGGAAAGGAGTACCAATGGTCACATGTGTGGTTTTATGAAAGTTTATTTGCAAGTAGATGATAGAAACATAGGGAACATACATGTGACAATGGATAGCGATAAATATTATTGTAAAAGGAAACGCCTCGAATACTAGTGTTGGCTATTTCTAAACAGGTCGGGTTTGACATCTTTTTATGACAAACCATGTACTGTATTTGACCACTGTCTTCTATTCTTCGGTCCGCTTATTGCTTAACCCTATTCAGACCGGGCTTTTTTGGTCATCCCTGGACCGGGGGGGGGGCTTTTGAGGCCCTCCACTTTGAAGCCCTATAACTCTAAAACGACGTGCCGTAAGGCCACCAAAATTTTAGGACATCATATCGACATAATATCTGACAAGTGTTTGACGTTTGACGTTACGTTGACGTAAGATGACGTAATTATGACGTCATCAATTTGATTATATTGGCCGGACCCATGAAAAAAGGGTATTCTCAGAAAACTTCAAGTTATTCTACAAAAATGTAATAACAAGTGCAGATAACAGAATAATAATGTTTATTACGACTTGCGTTGCCAATAGCAACATCAATGACGTCAAAATGACGTCATAAAATGACGTCATGCACATCTAAGATACCAGTTGGGCTCCGCCATATTATATCCACTACCTTGAATTTTCAAAAATACTTTTTTTGCAACAAACAATCACAAAGGGCAATGGAAATAGACTCAATTCATTCATTTAGATGGTTTTTGATGAAAAAATACCAGGTAGTTATAAATTTTAAGGGATAATTAGCTCGTTATTCTTGATCTGACCATACGGTCCGCCATCTTGGATTTTGGGCTGATGACGTCATCAAATTAGCATAATTTATGCATATATAATTATGAAAGATATGCTAGATAATATAAGATTTTATTTATGTAACAAAATAGCAGTAATATAGCAAATAAATGTGAAAAATACATTGTTAGAACCAAAAATAGTGATTTTTGGCAAAACAGCCTGTCAACAAACGGTTGCCATGGCAACACGGAAAAATGGAAAATTTGTCAAACTTCGTGAAGTTGTTACCAACAATATTTTAGGAAAACTCACCAAATTTGGTGGGTCTAGCGTAAGCCGTTCTGGCGTTATAGGACATCAAAGTTAGCGCGGGCCTCAAAAGCCCCCCCCCCGGTCTGAATAGGGTTAAAACTGCTCGTATAGGGTATAGTCTTTTACAAGTTCAAGGCCTAAAAACGCTATTGACACAAGACTAACGATACCTAACAGGTGAAAGCGTGCCAAAGGTACACCGGTAAGAAAACAGGTGACTGTGCCCAGGTAAGAAAACACCGCCGACGGATTGCATTCTCCGGGCGAGGCAGCTCACGTGAAACCCTTCAGGACCTTTCAGCAGAGACAACAATATCTGATTAAACAGAGCGTGATTTCTCCCGCTATAAATAGTCCCACACGGTCATACGACACCCCATAATCTTTGCCGTCACGTAGACTATATACCATACTACATTTTTGCTTACTGGAAACAGTCTGTACAAACTGGCCAAACAGAATAACATCCCAGAGGAGTTAACATGCCTTAGACGAAAGTTTGAACCAAATGTCGCCCTTACTGCGTTCCAAGCCCCCTTGGCCAAAACTTCGCCCTTTTGGGGGATTTAACTATCCATAACCCCATAGGAAGGCCCTATAGAAGCTTTAGTCAGACCCACCAGTGTTAGCCCTACTTGTTCTGGTCCAGATTGGATGTCGACACTTGAGACGAGGACATTCATGTTCGCCTTTCCGTTCCTTTCATCTCCGCCCCGCGGATACACTAACTAGTCTGATACTCTTTTGTCGGGCTTGTTCTGATCAGGTAGTTTGGAATGCTGTTAAAAGGTGAATGAGTTGTTGGTGTAGGCGGGGAGGGGGAGGCGGGGAGGGGGAGGGGGGGGGGGGGTATTGGACATTGACTTGTCTCGCAGATCAGGAACTAAGAATGATACAATCTTGTATATATCATGAATAAGAGGTGGCCGGATGTCCCAACTACGCAGGGTAAAAAGTCAAAATCTCTTTATTGATACACATGCTTGAAAACAGTCACCCAAAATTAAGAGAGAAGCAAAGCTGAAGAGGCCTTTGGGCAGGTGCGTCGGTGGGGGTGGGGGGTGCTGGGTTGGGTGAGTAGGGGACAATTGATTGTCACATTTGTTACACAGACCGGAAACACAGTCAGTCTCGTAGGCCCTGTACAAACCATGACAAATATGGCAAAACATTCAAACGTCATTACAGGTACACTTGTTAAAACAGTCACCAAGAATTGATTAACGTATAGAAACAATAGCTCTCTACCTCCCAAACTTTGGTCATAGCATGTCCATAATATGAAGTTATGTTGCCAATACTAAAGCTAAAAAAAAATGTTCGAGGGGACCAACACATCGAGCACGTTAAAGAACCTACCGCACTCATAACAAAAAGTATGGTCTTTTCCAAAAGAAAGTGGATCAAACTTGGTTGTAAGTTGGTTCTTATCGGCTTGTGCTAAACGTTCAAAACAGGTGTGTTACACCTTAAGGTGGCTTGTTTACCTGTTATGCGTTACAAACAAAGGTGCACCTGCGGGACAAGGTGTTTCCGTCTCACAAGGACACGACAAGGCCTCTTAAAGAAACCCCACTAAAGACGTCTTTGTGTGCTCGTGATTGGGTTAGTGCCATTTGAAGGGTCACTCGTTCCGTTTGTTAAGTGATTCCCCTTTCCTTCTCCGCGGTTTCCATCGATTCGCACGATCTGCACACAAATGATGCACCGTTTGAAGGGTCTGTGGAACTCGGCAGAAGAAGGAAGTGGGAGCTAAAGCCTTCTTGTTTCCCTCTTTACGCAAGAATTGGAAGAATTTCATTCCGCCATGGCCACCCACAGGAACTAATTTTTTTAGATGAGACGCAAAAACAATAGAAGTGATGTGTTGACGGTGTAATACAAAGGATGTACATTTTCGAGGGTCAAGCGTCAAAGTCAAGTTCTGCATGTAAAAAAAATCAAGAAAACAAGGGGTGACTCCGGGTGCCTGATTGAAAACGCGAGCAACGGGCAGGCCTCATTGTACAACTAGTTGTTGAAAAAGCGTCATGAGTTTCTGTCCGCCGTTTCCATTGATTGGCACGGTCTGTACACAAATGATGCACCGTTTGAAGGGTCTGTAGAACTCGGCAGAAGAAGGAAGTGGGAGCTAAAGCTTGCTTGTTTCCCTCTTTACGCAAGAATTGGAAGAATTCCTTCCGCCACCCACAGGAACTAGATGAGATGTACAAACAATAGAGGAATGTGTTGGCGGTGAAATACAAAAGCATGTAGCTTTTCGAGGGTCAAGCGTCAAAGATCTGCACGTGAAAAAACTTCTCAAGAAGACAAAGGGTGACTGGTTAAAAATGTGAGACATGGACTGACCGCATTGTACCGTATTGAAAATTGTCATGCTGAGACTAAAGTAAGTCTTTAAAAGAATTATTGTACTTAAAAATTTTAATTTAGAATTTAGCAGAAGGATGTTGGACATAGAAGACTGTTAGCCTCAATATCGTCAAATCTCTTCACATAAAAAAAAACTCGGTACACTTATAGTCTGAGAGCAAGTGGGGAAGACTGTCAAACACTACTAAAGAACTACTTAGGTTTGTCCTCAGTCTGGAGTCAGCCGCTTACTTTCTACTTCAAGGCTTGGCAGAACTCTTTCTTTAGCTAGTAGAGCCATGCGGTAGCCCCCACGACTCAAAACTTCTTCCTTTTTTTGAAATTTTAAGTAAAACAAAGAGACCAAACTCAGACTGATCATGACGCCCTTTTCAATAGCTTGTTGTACACTGCGGCCTGTTCATGGGTTGCATTTCGACCAGGCCCCCGAAGTCACCCTTTTTTTTATTCATAAACATTGACGCTTAAGGCTAAAGGCTAAATGCAAGCCTGCTTGTTTTCAACTTTACGCCAGAGCGGTAGGAATTTCTACCGCCGCTACAGAGGTCAGATGTACAAACAGCAGAAGGCTGTGCAGTCGGTGGTGTTAGCTTTGGTGGTTCTGGTCTGGTTGTTGTCGTGGCGTCGAGTGGTCAGTTTCTGTCAAACAGGTGTCGTTCGGACAGGGCAGCGGCAACAACGCATTTTTGATCTCTCTGATAATGGACGGGCAAGGTACGTGATCGTGACACACACATTAGCTTTAATAGGTTGTTCTGGTCAGTTGTGTCGTCGAGTGGTCATTTTCTATCAAACAAGTGTCGCTTGGTCAGGGTCAGGGAAGCTGTAACAGCGCATTTTTCATCTCTCTGCCACCAAATGATGGACGGGGAAGGTACGTGATCTACACGATACCTTTCCGCTGTTGCACATAGATCACCTCCGTAAGCCTTTGTCAACTCCGACACGTCCCACGACTCGGTGTGACAAATGTCGTCTGACACCATGGCAACGGGCCCGGCCGCGCGGCCATGTTTGTCCGCCGCGTCATCACAGCCTTTCAGGACTCATTTCAGCTGATCAAAATCCAAACGTAAACAGCTCAGCAAAGCCTTTCTTCAAATAGTAACCAGCGTTTAAGGGCCCGGGCGCTTGTTTGGGATATTTGTAGCGATAGGCGCTCACTCTGCAAAGCTACGAGATGAAAATACCTGTACGCTAATCCATTCAGACTCATTAGTGCAGCTTCAAGGCAGCTAATGTTTGTGCAAGACATTCACATGGCGCGCGGAGCAATGCCTACCGCTGTGGGTGAATACAGCGAGGCCGTTAGCGCGAAGGGCAGAGAGAAAGGGTTTGCCGTTAAGGTGCTTTGAGCGTCTGTGAACCTGAAAGTCGGGTCAGGGTCTCTGTAAAGTCACCAACCGACTTGGCACGGAAACCTCGCGCGTACGGGACAAAAAAAAAGCCTCTATAGCTACACCGCGACAACACGACAGGAACGTCTGACTATGTTGCAAAAAAAGAGAACTGTGGCAACACGCCTGACAATGTTGCAAAACAAAGACCTGTGACAACAAGAACGAACGTCAATTTAGCCAAAAGAAGAGGCCTTCGTTAAGTAGCTATAGGCACTGTCAGAAGTTTAAATGTTGCGACATGTGTGATAGACAGTTGAGTTAAAGATACAACGATATGCTGTCTACAACCTGTAGCTATCTCTGATCACGCGACTTGACATTGAGCCAATAAGTGGAACAAGTTTACAGTAAAGCAACTGAAGTTTAAGATTCTTCCACAGGTTATTCTCTAGACCACCCACAGTGTTGGAACTTGCTCTAGTTTTCCCCCGCCTGGCAGTAACAACCTATAGGTGTTACGGGTTATGCATTATGTATTGACTACTATCTGATGTTTGAAGGAGTCACAGAGAATGATTCGATCGAGAGCAATAGTTTTGAGTATTTCATATCAAATTCGTAGATTTGTGCTAACCTGCTATTGATTTGTTTATGTTGATCTGCTCATACACTTGAACGAAGTTTAAAGCCTTCGAATCCGCTTGTTTGTTTAGTGAAAGACTAAATATAAACAGCAAGAATAACGTAAGTTACCTTATCAAGCTAATTGTGGATGTCAATTAACTCAAACTCAAATTCTCCGTTTTTTCTTTGTTTTAGAACACCATGGAAAGGACGATACTAAAGAGGCCTCCGTCGGAGATCTCCGGAAAAGCGTCGACGAGGCGATGACGGTGGCGGAAAAGGCCGAAGGCACGGTCGCCGATGTTGCTCGGGAGGCGACGGCAGCCATCTTGGAAGACGCGCAAGAATTGAACCATCTCGAGTGTATCGAAGATGAACCTGAGAAACCTGAAGACATGAAAGCCACGGAGGAAAAGGACAAAGAGGAATCTGTTTCTGAATCTTCAAATTCAAATTCAGACGAAGTCGCTAACAATCATTCGGAAAACATTCTTGTTGACAAACCATTGGAAACAGAGGAAAAAGTAGCCGATAATGAGAAAGAATCGGAAAAAGACAAAGTAAAAGAAGTTCGACCAGATGAGAAATCTGTCCAAGAAACGGAAAAGAAAGACGCTGATAAGAAAGACGGTGATAGTAAAGACAATGACAGTAAAGAAAAGACTGATAACAAATCTACTTTGGTAGAAATCGATACAAAACACTCAACAGAAAAGAAAACTGCAACAACAAGCGAAGACAGACCGCCGGCAACGACAAAGACGAAAACACCTTCTACGGCCGAAAAGAAAAAGAGCAGCCGTGAACGGGAAGAAATTAACCTTAACAAACCCCCAGAAGAGGACGACGATGTGGATCAAATTGCACCGGCCAACCCTGGTATCTGGAGCACATTCCCGTGAGTCCTCTTCTTTGAATTCTCAGTTGTAACTTAAAATTAGAATAGATTCAATACATAAATCGTTAAACAGATGTATGTGAAAGGTTAGTTTTGTACGCAGGTAAAAGTTATCGAAGTAGCGCCAAAAGTTCTGGGCATAACATACACTCTCTGTCGGTTTGCCCTTTTAGCAGTGTCAAAGTTAGGTTTGTTTGTTTGTTTGAACCTTTATTTATTCATGAGAAGCTCAAATCGGCCAGCAGGCCGCTTTTCATTGAAGTCATGAGGGAGGTCAAGGTCAGATAAAATATAGATTAGATAGATAGATATAGATTAAATTGAGTAAAAGGTTTAAACTCGTTCTGAACTTTACGTGCTTCTGTAGTGTTCTGATCGCCAGAAACTTTCCTTCTTGCACTGGACGCCTTAAGCTTGTACCAAAATCCCTTATCTGTAGAACGTAATTCTGGAGCAGTTTTATTAGTTGGTCGTAAGTATTCCACCAGTGTCCTCGAACGACCTTTCCCCCTCCGAAACTTGCACATAAGCTTATTTCAAGGACGGTGGGTTTGAATGGGCTCATCCCCAGTCTGAATGGGGGATTTTGAAACATTGTGGATGTAGTCATACCCTTGGGGGCTTCCGGCTTCCAGGCGAATGCTATGATTACATCTTTACAAAGCGAAGATGAGCCATGTGAAAACCAAGATCATCAACCTGGAAGACATTTGTTACCTCGTCTTTGCAGTTCATCCTAGGTTAATCGAATCGATTGAGAAGCAGAGGGTTTAAACGACTCCCAGGCTATCTTTTGAGTGCGATTTTGAAAGAACGTAACGCAGTGAACGGTTCATCGGAAATCGTGCATCTTTTGACATGCAATGAATCGGTCAATGATTGTATGGATTTCTTCAAATCTGGCTCTTTATGCTAAAGTTGCAAAGAAATTCGCCAAGATATTCATCATTTCACTTCTGTTCTCTCATCCTTCTCGACCAATTTCATTTTGGTTTTTACTTCGATTGACTTTCGAGTCTCGTTTTGTGGTGACCTCTAGTAGATGATAAAAAATGAAGTTTGAATGTCAAACTATTATCATCTAAGAACTTTTCCTCCTTGATACTATTAACAAAACGCCAGTACATTTCCAAAATTGGCTCCTAGGGGGTTAGAATCTAGAACACTTTTTCCTGCTGTCGAAAGCAATCTGCCACCCAGAAATGAAGACCATAACATGTCGAGGAGAGAATTTCCCAACTGATTATGCCAAATCAGTCTATCTATTTTGCCTTCATTTGTTTACATTTCTGTCTAAGCTACCAGTATGTCAAAAATTATGAAAATGCTTTTTTTGCCTATCGCTACAGGTGCGATGCCCAAAACGATGATGGCCAATCAGAACTCGCCTGTCTCATCAAGGTCGACATCCAGGCGGTCACCAGCTTCCCAGTCACGTGCCAAATAACCAATCACCTGGCGCCGTCCGCGCTTGCGCACAACGAGGAGCTGGTCAGTCACGTGGTCCAACTGTCGCCTGCGGGGCTGAAACTCCCGGTGCCCGCGGTCGTCTCGCTGCCCTACACATGGTCTCGCCATGTCTCGCGAGAACTGGCCGTAAAGAAGACCACCGACGGCGAGAACTGGAAAGAGGTACCACTGAAGGGAACGGATGTCGTGTACAAAGACAGAAAGGTGAGGTTAGACTCAGTTTGTTCCCACAAGGTTCTTAACCTCCTTGGTTTACATTTGTATAATACTACAGTAAAAGACAGTACAGTCTTCAATGAAAAGTTCCTTCTAAGCTTTCTTAGATGACTACACACTGAGATGCAAACTTCAAGGAAATGTTATTGACCTCTTTGTCGAATTCAATTCAAATCAAAGAGATTGAAATGTCAACAAGCTTAAGTTTGTCATTGCCTGATTTGATTCAATGTTAGCTACTACTAGTGTTGTACATGTGTCTATGACTATATTCTATGCGACTAATAATGGGAACTATATACAGTCTTTATAGACATTCTCTCTTCACGTCTTTATGACATTAACAT